>NC_089784.1:43161644-43176644 GCF_040412425.1 Macrobrachium rosenbergii
TTTCAAGCTTCATCATCAGGTATGTAAACAAACATAAAACAAAAATTAACTCAGTATAATACTTTATGCATGAAATTTATCAAAAGCAGCCAAATATGGATAACAATAAAATGTAAAAAAAAAAATAATAAAGGAAAGACCAGTGCTTATCTCTGCGAAAACCATAAATTCTGAGACATGCCCATTTTCGTAAGAAAGAACTTAAGCATCCAGTGCTGTGATTAAATCCAAGATGAGAATATAATCTTATTTTGGGCAATCTGCCCAAACTGTAAATTCGTCCCACAACTTACTAAGGTCCTAAGATCTTACAGCTAGCTGGCAGTAGCATTACCGGCTAAAGAAAGATCCATATCCCACAGGAATAAAGCAGAGACCTTATGAAATGCAGTTTAAGCAGGAAAATTAAAATACTCAACGACACCTGTACAAAAAAGCAGCAGCTAGTTAAGAAGTACAAGGATGGTCTTTGAAAGAGTGGCATCTACCTACGGAGTAACCAACATTAACATTTAACTAAATAGTGGAATTTGCCTAAGGAGTATAATTAGGGACTGCAAAAGCACCTGCAACAGGAAAATCAACATAAGTATAGAGATTTACAAGAGAAAGTTCCATTTAGTACATGAGTACAGTAGGGGGAATGCAAAAATGCAATTAGCATAAAAAAGGAAATTAATTTAGAGATTTCCCAAAAAGTATGAAGGATCTGGAGAGACGAAGATGTCACTTCCACACTCAAATGGTCCATCAGACGCCGGTGAAAATCCGTATTACAAAATAGATTTAAGATGTAATGGATCCCCGTCACCTCAACGCACCTGTATGATTCAGAAGAGGAGAAGCGTGATACATACGGTGCATACACCAAACATTATTGTCAGAGCAAAATATCTATTTTCGCCCTGTGACCTGACACTCACCAGTGTAAAGGTGTACGGTACCTAGGCACATAAGCAGACACGCCAATGTGCTTGTCTTACAAGGAAGGGAACTCAATGATTGCAGAACTTAATCAAATCTATCTGTGTTCTTATATTTCCTTCTCGCTGCCTGAAAGCAATATCTTTGATAATCACATACATTTCGTGTTAAGTATGGCAAAATGCATGTGCATTCGAGTTAAGTTTATGCCAACCCTAGCACTAAGAATGACGTAAATCATATGACGTGGAAAAACTGTCTGTCTGTATGTATGTATGTATGTATGTATGTGTGTATGTATGTATGTATGTATGTATGTATGTAAATGTATGTATGTATGTATGAAAAAATATATATACATACACACATATATATATATATATACATATATATATCTAGATATTTTATATATATATATATATATATATATATATATATATATATATATATATATATATATACATATAAATATATATATATGTATATATACATATATATGTACATATATATATATATATATATATATATACATGTACATATATATACAAATATAAATATATATATATATATACATACATACATACATACATACATACATACATACATACATACATATTTACGTAAATTGAAGAGAAGACATAAATAAAATACAATTACATAACCAGGGAGTTCAAACAATATTAATAGTAATAAAATTTTTCAGGTTGTTGAGCCATTGTTAGCATGATTGAGAATACTTATAGTGGCACGGATCAAAACGCATGGGAGAATTCATATAACTGATTTTCAAATTGCCAAAGTTTTTTTCTAAATCTCGTGTTAAGTCAACGGAAGATGCTGAGATTTCTGTAAACAATGCATGTTCCAGCAACGTATATTAAACATTTAAGGGGATACGTAGACGAAGGAAATTCAGTAATATTATTTAATTATTACCAACATTCAGAATATGCACCCTATTTATATGGAACAAACCCACAGGGGTCACTGACTTGAAATTAAGCTTCCAGGGAATATGGAGCTCATTAGGAAGTAAAAGACGGTAAAGGAAAATACAGAAAGAACAGATCTCACTTATTAAAAAGAAAAAAAAATTAATAAATTAATAAATAGATAAAAATGTATTAAAATGCAAGGAGAATAGCATTAGGGTAGTAATGTATTGCATCTTCGCTTGAACTTTTCAAGTTCCAATTGCATGACATCCTCAGGGAGACTGTTCCATAGTCCAACGGTGTGAGGAATAAAGGACCTCTGGAACTGAGAAGCTCGACAGCGAGCCACATTTACTACATGCTGGTGCTGCTGTTCAGCGAATCTGGCTGCTCTCAGCAGGAAAAGGGGATCAGGATCAATTGTGAATGTGAACGATCTCTGTTGAAATACAACCTATGAAAAAGTGACAAACAAGAGACCATCCGTCGATGGTCCAAGTCATAACTGCTAATATTAGGAAACAGAAAACTACCACCATGAACCACTCAATCTAAAAGACATAAATCTCTGGCAGAAGCAGACATCCACACCCGAGAACAGTATTCTAGTAAAGGAAGCAAAAATGACCTAAAACAGGTTGCACTGATTTTACCGCTTTTATAAATAGCCTATATGAGGTCTTACGAGCAGTACCTAACTTTCGTGCGGAATTTGCTGAAACTTTCATCAGATGTTTCTCAAAAGTAAGATGTGAGTCAAAAGTTATACCTAGAATACTTAAACCTTCAGGCTCATTCAGAAAAGTTCCATCCACCTGAAGGGGAGGATGGGGTGGAAAATCTGTACAAGATCTGCCATCAAGTGTTTTCGTTTTACTGGAGTTCAGCCTCTTACTCCACCGACTACACCATCCACTGATCCGGTCCATGACCTGACTGAGGTTGAGGGCAGCCTCATTCCTCATAAGTGGAGACTTTATTACATCCACAAATGTTGCATCACTGGCATGCTGAACAACCTTGTTTTCCAGGCCAACAACCATATCGCTTGTATACACCAAAAATATAAGTGGACCAAGAACACCACTCTGTGGAACTCCGGACAAAATAGGTATTAATTTACTAAAGATCCCATCAACAGCAACTTGCTGCTGCCTGCCTGTAAGGAAATCTTGAAGTAATCCTAAAACATATCCACCCACTCCAAGATTCTGAAGTTTATAAATAAGTGCCTTATGATTTACTAAATCGAAAGCAGCACTAAAATCTATCTGAATTACTCTGTACTCAAAACCCTTATCAAGGTTCTCTTGCAAATGGCATGTCAAGTCTAAAAGAGCATCGCAGGTACCTAACTCCTTCCTATATGCATATTGACTATCAGCTAACAATTCATGAGATTCCACATACTTACATAGTGGCTTAAAAATAAGTTTTTCAGCAATTTTGGAGAGCAAAGGGAAAATAGAAATTGGCCTGTAGTAACTGCAGTTTGTAGATATGCCACTGTTTGGAACAAGAAATGCATTACTAAGCTTGCACTCATCCACAAAGATACTATGTGGACATAAAAATCTAAAGAATCTATTAATCTTGGGAGACAACACACTATAAATTTTTTAACAAAAACAAAGGGAAGAAACCATCTGGATCTTCTCCATCCCAGCTATCAAGATTATCCAGAACTTTCTTAACATCCCTAGAGTGAAATGCAAATTTTGTAAGAAAAATTCAGGATGATATCAAGGAGAGGGACATCCTCAGCTGATTGTTTAGCCTCAAAAGCTTGATGAAGCAGTTCAGCCTTTTCCCTAGGGCCAGTAACCAATCTACCATCATCTTAAGTGGTGGAATGGAAGGCGAGCCTGAACCAAAGACAGGTGATGCCAATTTGGTCCACCACAAATGAGGCTGAGTAATTCCTTCAAGTTTCCTCTTCAAGGAATTATTGTAATTTCTCTCGGCTATATAGTAAGTTCTATCCACAGCATGGCGAGACTCAGCAAAAATAGTGTAATTTTCATTTGAATGATCTCATCTCCATGTGTTGAATTTGGTCTGTTTTTCATGGTAAGCTCGTCTACATGTATCATTAAACCATGGCTGGTCATTTGTTCTGAATTTGATGACCTTTCTAGGTACATACCTCATTAAAATAGCCATCAACATTTCATTTAACTTCTTCTTGAATCAAGATCTATTAAAGCATCAGTGCCTGACAATCTTCAATAATGCAATCCTAGTTGACTCTAGATTTCAGCCAGACCTTTTTTCCAATGATGGTATTAGGAATATGTTGACTGACATATGTCCATCCCAACAGCGCAGTGATCAAAAGTGCCTTTACAGTCACAGACCTTGAACTTGACAATAGCTGGGACATCTGTGAATATCAGGTCTAATCTATTCCCAGAAATATGTGTGGTTCCTCAATTGACTGGATAAACTGGATACACAGAACTCAAGAGCAGACCCGCCATGCTAATCTGTGGAATTTGAATTTAGCCACTCGCTGTGCTTTGCATTGCAGTCTCTACAAATAACGAATAAAGCTTTTGAATCCTGATGCTGAGCCATACTAATCCTTTCCAAGAGAAAGTCATATATAAAATCGTCCATATTTGGATTGCGATAAACGGCAAAAACGTACACATTGTAGAACTTACTGAAAATTTTAAAACAAAGAACTTCATGGCAACTAAACTCCAAATTTTCTGACTGAGGGCCATCAAACCCTGGGATTAAAAACTCAACTTCTGACTTGCTTCATCTTGCAAGAGTCTCAAATAAAAACACCAAATCAGAGTTACGGGCACAACTGGAGACCAAGAAAATTTGACCTTAAGCCTCGATTATTTGAGTAAAGTACTTCGCAATTTTTCTTACTGTAATGAGTAACAGGCCCAGGGTTCAGCTCAATGCCTCCCGAAAGAATTAAAATTAACAACACAAAATCAGTAACAAAACTCATAAATACTCATAACAACAGCAGCATTGTAAAAATCAACAGAACAATAAACAACAATAACATCAACAACAACAGTATTTACATTAATTTACAAAAATTCTGTTGAAAGTATAAATAAACCTGACCATATGTCATTGACAAAAAGCACCGGAAGCAACTGGTCAACAATGTGGAGCCAGCACACCTTGTAAGGCAAATATGAAATCTGCCAGGTTTGCCACAACTGGGGAGGACAGTCAGGATGGATTTATAAATTATGAAATGCTTAGAAGGAAAAGATTAGGTAAAGAAGAGAGCACTTTCCTGCTAATCCACCAAGTAACTTTTGCTTTCTTATCAGCGTGTCCTACACTCTTAACAGGAAAGTTAACAAAAAGAGGATAAATGCCTGATTGTACCCTCAAGCAAGGGAATCCAAACCCAAGACCATGGAAGGCCACAGTACTAATGGCTATGGCACAGTCCAAGGTTGGAGAACAAGGTTTGTGTTCAGAGGAACCTTCTCTTAGAAGGGTTGCCTGCTAAGGCTAAAGGGTCTCTTCTACCCACTGGGTTTGATTTCAGAGTGTCCTCCTCCTCGAAGAGTTGCCTGCCAAGGCTAAAGAGTCTTCTACCCTAACTCGTGTAGGCAGGGACGTCACACCCAAAAGTGAATGTTGCTGAAGAAAAGCCACATTAACCCACTACTCATAAAAATATTTATATAAATGCCATGATTGGTTCTGTCGCCTTTCTCTTTCTCGTTCATAGTCAATAACGACCATAATGACGAAAACATCAAGTACGACAGAGATCATGGCACCATAATACGTAAAAATCATCGAATCATTTTGATAAGGAAAAGATCCCAACAAAATAAAGCATAGTTATAATTATGAAAAACTGTTTTAGCTGAAGGGCTGCTCTCTGAACTTTCTATATCTGCCTGTCTTCCATCAGTAACTGACTTGCATGTGAGCCCTTATGCAAATGAACAAATTCAGAAAAGTTGGACAGAAGCTGTAATGTTTAGTATAACAAGAAACGTACGTACATACTTTTGAATTTACTGTAATTTAATGTTGTTGTGAAACCTTTCCTATACGCACGCACACATATATTATTATATATATATATATATATATATATATATATATATATATATATATATATATATATATATATATATAATATATAAGACAGAAAGGCTGTATAGACATAGTGGTCCAAAATAGTAACAATAATTCAAAATGGAAAGTAACAAAAAATAAAAAAAAAGGAACTTTTCTTCCCTTAGAGCCAACATAGTTGTGGGCTGAAAAAGACGATTTTGCCCGGAAGGCATACCTTTTTTTTTTAACCTATTTTTCTTTTATTTTCTTTGCCACCGTAACGTGCACAGCTTAAAACCACACCGATAATCAATATCATTCGGTCCCTTTGCTTCCCTTGTAAATAAGAATAAAAAACGCTGAAACACGAAAGTACGATACCAACAAAGTTTCTCTCTCTCTCTCTCTCTCTCTCTCCGTCGGAGTAGCCTCGGGGTTAATTGCTGAACAAAAGGTTCAGAGGAAAAGGGGATACAGTCATTCTCGACTAGAATCAATACCATCGTGTAGTATATGAAAAAGGATAGATATACATATATATATATAAATATGTATATATATATATATATATATATATATATATATATATATATATATATATATATATATATAAAACAAATCTGTTTAAAATAAATCTGTTTAATACAGTGAATTTACAGCATTCTAGTAGAGAATGAAAAAAAAAATACGGTCGAGAGAAATAGTCGAAAATGGATTTTTTCACCGCCGGAAACAGAAAATGGAAAAAGAAATGATTATTCATTTGAAAAAAAATTTATAGCTTATATATAAAAAGAGAAAAACAAATCCGCGTACGGTGTATGAAAGAGATGAAATGGGGGAACAGGGAATATAGAGGACGGTCCACCGAAAGTACAACAAAAAGAATAAAGCCCAGCGAGGGGGTGGAAAAAAGGAGGGACAGGGGACGCCGAGCAGGAAGGGGAGAAGCGACGGGGAGGGGTGAGGAGAAAGAAGGGGGAGGAGTGGAGGAAGCAACAATGACTCCCGGTCGCTGGAAAAGTGGCAACAGCTGAAGTCACTTTGACCAGAAAATAGCGAGAAATGGAGTCCCTCCCAAGGGGCGACCTCAACCCCGCCCGCCAACACCACCGGGACGGGGTCCTCCTCCCCCCCCCCGCCCCCAACTTGTCCCTAGGACCCTAACCAGTGTCTTTTTCCAGTTACTTAGGGGCTCGTACTAAGAATTACATATGAGGAGCGAACAGGCACACGAACATAAACCAATAAAAAAAAGCGTGGAAAAAATCGTTAAGACTTAAAACCTTAGTTTTTCATGCAAAAAATTGTTTGTCTTTATTCTTTCAATAGCGGAGACCAAAGAGACTGTCAATAACACATACCCTTTTCTTGCCCAGGCCCAAAGAAAATCATAAAAAAAGGTGGGCTTTGCCATAGCAGAGGCCACAGACCCACTTTTCAAGGAAGAAAGCTCATTAGAAGTCAGAAAAAAAACGTGAGATGAGATGAAAAGAAAATTCCAAAGCAAGGAAGTAGAAAGACAGCATAACTAAAACTTAAAATAAGAGAGACTTGCCAACAAAAAGAATTTTGTCTAGAGATCTATTTTGTTTTAAAGATATTACAACGTTTTTATGTATTGGATCTTGGAGTCAGACTTCGAACTCAGTTAATAACAGGGCAACTACAAACTAACGTATATAGGGGAAAGAGACGTAAAATATTCAGTACGGCAGTGAAAAACAGAAACTTGTTTACAGTAAGTCGAATAAAATGACAATGGATAATGGAAAACGAATGGAGGTCTCGAGTGTAGAATAACACATTTCAACAGTTACAATGTTCAGGTGAAAGGTTTAATAAACAAAGACTAGAAAATCGAAAGAATAAAAATACAAGAAATATATAAAGGTGGATTAATGTTGAAATGAAAATGAATGGTTTCATTAAAAAAGCTGATTAGTCGACAGAATAAAAATAAAGAAAATAAAACAGGAGCAATGGCATAAAGAGATTCCTTATACGAACAAAGATTGTTTGGTTGCCAGAATAAAAACAATATTAACAAAAATAATAACAAAGAATCAAAATACGAGAGAGAGAGAGAGAAGAGAAAGACCTGGATCAAAGAGAGAGAGAGAGAGAGAGAGAGAGAGAGAGAAGAGGAAGACCTGGGAGAGAGAGAGAGAGAGAGAGAGAGAGAGAGAGAGAGAGAGAGAGAGAGAGAGAGAGAAGAGGAAGACCTGGATCAAAATACAAAGAGAGAGAGAGAGAGAGAGAGAGAGAGAGAGAGAGAGAGAGAGAGAGAGAGGACATTAAAGATAAAGAAAAGGAAGACCTGAATCAAAATACGTTCCGAGAGAGAGAGAGAGAGAGAGAGAGAGAGAGAGAGAGAGAGAGAGAGAGAGAGAGAGAGAGAGGACATTACAGATAAAGAAAAGGAAGACCTGGATCAAAATACGTTGGAGAGAGGGAGAGAGAGAGAGACAGAGAGAGACAGACAGACAGAGAGAGGACATTAATGATAAAGAAAAGGAAGACCTGAATCACAATGCGTTGGAGAGAGAGAGAGAGAGAGAGAGAGAGAGAGAGAGAGAGAGAGAGAGAGAGAGAGAGAGAGGAAATTAAAGATAAAGAAAAGGAAGACCTGCATCAAAATACGTTGGAGAGAGAGAGAGAGAGAGAGAGAGAGAGAGAGAAGAGAGAGAGGAGGAAATTAAAGATAAAGAAAAGGAAGACCTGCATCAAAATACGTTGGAGAGAGAGAGAGAGAGAGAGAGAGAGAGAGAGAGAGAGAGAGAGAGACATTACAGATAAAGAAAAGGAAGACATGGATCAAAATACGTTGGAGAGAGAGAGAGAGAGAGAGAGACAGACAGAGAGACAGAGAGAGGACATTAATGATAAAGAAAAGGAAGACATGGATCAAAATACGTTGGAGAGAGGGAGAGAGAGAGAGACAGAGACAGACAGACAGACAGACAGAGGACATTAATGATAAAGAAAAGGAAGACATGGATCAAAATACGTTGGAGAGAGGGAGAGAGAGAGAGACAGAGAGAGACAGACAGACAGACAGAGAGAGGACATTAATGATAAAGAAAAGGAAGACCTGAATCACAATGCGTTGGAGAGAGAGAGAGAGAGAGAGAGAGAGAGAAATAGAGATAGAGAGGAAATTAAAGATAAAGAAAAGGAAGAGAGAGAGAGAGAGAGAGAGAGAGAGAGAGAAATTAAAGAGAAGACCTGCATCAAAATACGTTGGAGAGAGAGAGAGAGAGAGAGAGAGATTAAAGATAAAGATAAAGAAGAGGAAGACCTTTGGAACTGCACTGCGACGTGAGGTTAGCCTAGTGGGCCTTAAAAAGGTAATTCAACCCGGTAAATGAATTACGGGGAAACAAGGAAGGGAATTACATTTGCATCTCTCTCTCTCTCTCTCTCTCTCTCTCTCTCTCTCTCTCTCTCTCTCTCTCGTCTTCAGATCTCTAAGAAGGTAAAAACATATATAATAATAATGATATTATATTTCAGGACAACAAGAATAGCACAAGCTTTTCATATAATTAGTACAACGATCAATAACAGCTATAATTCTATCATAAATTATAATACATAATGGGCATATCGTTATCTTGAAGATGTCAGAAAAGCCAAATAATCCTCCAAATTTAAGAATACAAAGACCCATTATAGTATAGAGAGAGAGAGAGAGAGAGAGAGAGAGAGAGAGAGAGAGAGAGAGAGAGAGAGAGAGAGAGAGAGACAAGATTGCAAAATTGCATGAAAGGACTTGAAGGCTTCTGGTACGGAGGGGATTGACAACATTTTGGTACAGCCCACTTGGAGCTGCCCAACAGACATGGCCTTCAGGGCACCAACCTATTTTGACGCCTGCCCACCTGGGAAAGGACAAAGTAACTCTAGGAAATTCTCATCAAGAAATAAGAGGCAGCATCAAAAGTTATGTGGTAACACCATTGCACTAGTTGTAATTACATTGTAAGACGTCGGTACCTACGCTGCCGAAATCAGACTCATCCACCAACTTCGGGTTTACCTGTCACTAGATTTCCGTCAAATACCTTTCACTAGTTTTCTGTACGCATGCCTAGTCAAATACTTGTCACTGGTTTTCCATATGCCTGCCTAGTCAAGTACCTGTCACTGGTTTTCCGTAAGCCTGCCTAGTCAACTACCTGTCACTGATATTCCGTACACCTGCCACTGGTTTTCCGTACGCCTGCCTAGCCAATTACCTGTCACTGCTTCTCCGGGTGCCTGACTAGTCAAATACCTGTCACTAGTTTTCCATCGCATGCCAATTCAAATACCTGTCACTAGTTTTCCATAAGCCTGCTTGGTCAAATACCTGTCAATGGTTTTCAGTAAGAATGCCTAGTCAATTACCTGTCACCAGTTTTCTGTATGCCTGCCTAGTCAAATACCTTTCACTAGTTTTCCGTACACATGCCTAATCAAATAGACTACTTGTCACTAGTTTTCTGTATGCCTGCCTAGTCAAATACTTGTCACTAGTTTTCCGTACACATGCCTAGTCAATTACCTGTCATTAGTTTTCCGTATGCCTGCCTAGTCAAATACTTGTCACTAGTTTTCCATACGCATGCCTAGTCAATTACCTGTCACTAGTTTTCCATATACATGCCTAGTCAAATACCTGTTTCTAATTTTCCGTACAGATGCCTAGTCAAATACCTGTCAATAGTTTTCCATACGCATGCCTAGTCAATTACCTACCACTAGCTTTCTGCATGCCTGCCTAGTCAAATACCTTTCACTAGTTTTCTGTACGCATGCCTAGTCAAATACTTCTCACTGGTTTTCCATATGCCTGCCTAGTCAAATACTTGTTCACTAGTTTTCCATACGCATAACTAGTCAATTACCTGTCACTAGTTTTCCAGATGCCTGCCTAATCAAATACCTGTCACTAGTTTTCTGCATGCCTACCCAGTCAAATACCTTTCACTAGTTTTCCGTAAGCATGCCTAGTCAATTACCTGTCACTAGTTTTCCATATTCCTGCCAGGTCAAATACTTGTCACTAGTTATCCATACGCATGCCTAGTCAAATACTTGTCACTAGTTTTCCGTACACATATCTAGCTAAATACCTGTCACTAATTTTCCATACACCTGCCTAGTCAAATACTTGTCACTAGTTTTCCATACACATGCCTAGTCAAATATCTGTCACTAGTTTTCTGTACACATGCCTAGTCAAATACCTGTCTCTAGTTTCCCGTACACCTATTACCTAGTCAAACACCTGTCACTGGTTTTCCGTACGCCTGCCTAGTCAAATACCTGTCACTAGTTTTCCGCACACTTGCCTGGGCAAATACATGTCTCTCATTTTCCGTACACTTGCCTAGTCAAATACCTGTCACTAGTTTCCCAGACACATGCCTAGTCAAATACCTGTCACTAATTTTCCATACACTTGCCTAGTCAAATACCTGTCACTTGTTTTCCAGACACATGCCTAGTCAAATACCTGTCACTAGTTTTCCATACACGTGCCTAGTCAAATACCTGTCACTTGTTTTCCATACACATACCTAGTCAAATACCTGTCTCTAGCTTCCCATAAACCTATTGCCTAGTCAAATACCTGTCACTGGTTTTCTGTATGCCTGCCTAGTCAAATACCTGTCACTAGTTTTCCGTATGCATGCCTAGGCAAATACCTGTTACTCATTTTCCGTACACCTGCTTAGTCAAATACCTGTCACTAGTTTTCCGTGCACTTGCCTAGTCAAATACCTGTCACTTGTTTTCCATTCGCATGCCTAGTCAAATAATTGTCACCAGTTTTCCGTACACCTGCCTAGTCATCTTACCTGTCACTAGTTTTCCTAACGCCTGCCAAGTCAAATAGCTGTCGCTAGTTGTTTATAAGGAAAAAATTTGGTTTAGCAATGTTTATGCCCATGTTATGTGCACGACGCAATGTTTATGTCATTCACATGACCTGAAGACGACAAGTGACATGCCATACAATTTTCAACACTAAGTTTTCAGCAGTGTAGTGTCAGTCACTCGATGAAATTTTCAAAACAATTTTGAATTGATCACTGATCCTGGAACAAGGAATCCATGGAATAATATTATTTTTACATAATTAACAAAATAAAACAACAATCTCTAACATGTAAGCAAGTAAGAGAATAAACAACGCAGAAATAATTACGTGGTCGACAAATAGCGACTGAGATGAGGAATAGAATCCTTCTTGCAAAAAATCAAGTTTCTTGTGTTTTCGTTATAATTTAATC
Source organism: Macrobrachium rosenbergii (assembly GCF_040412425.1). Lineage (NCBI taxonomy): Eukaryota > Metazoa > Arthropoda > Malacostraca > Decapoda > Palaemonidae > Macrobrachium > Macrobrachium rosenbergii. The sequence continues at coordinate 43,173,847 of NC_089784.1, forward strand.
TGGAATTCGGATATAAATCACACTAATTTTTTATGCTGATTAATACATAAATACACACCTACGAACCCAGAAATAAATTCTCAGGGCCATACAGTTGTATTTTTTTATTTAACGACGTTATGTCGTAGAATTGGTCTTATCCCAGATATTTAAGTCAAATGTTTTCGTGTAAGCAAGACATTTACACCCTAAAGAGACGGATTAGTTTTTTCACATGGTAGTATATAAGCAGTTAAAAATACAGCAACTAATCTCGTTTGTCTTAGGCAGTTTATTCATAAATTTAAATTTCAACATTTGTTGAATGCAACATGGCCTAACCACAAAGCAAGACCCATGTTGCGGGTTTTCTACGCGAAGCGGTGGCACTGGAAAATGAATGCACAACTGCAGATGCTCAGCAAAATGCCAGATAAGTATGGATACAGATTTAAAAGTTGCAGGTCTCTCAACTGGCAATACTGGTAATTGAAAAAGTACGGGTAATGATGAAAGACGAATGTTATTTGTTCCTTATTTAATAACAGTGGATCCAAATAAATCCGAAGCCGATCAAGGACGGTAGGGCAATTAAAACATTGTCAAAAAATGGGTCGAAATATCAAATGTCATACATTCTATATGCTAAAAGAAACTTCTATAAATGGCCAATTCTCGCAGTTCCCGCGGAATAACAGGTCAGCAGGGAAAACGAAAAGGAATTTTTTTCTGAAGTTACAGAGACCCTATACTGTAAATCTTCTCACTGTGGCATACAAAAGAAATGGGAAAGCTAGGCGATTCTCACGTTGTCGGCATATAGCCTACATCCTTCACTTCATATATTGAAAGTAAAGTTTCAAAACTTTACAGTTCCAGAATGTGTTTGACTTATATAGTTTTGTTTACCCTTCGAACCTAAAAAGCGCATGTCATATAGCCCGGCCACTGTGCACACCTTTAACTTAAGGTTGAGCTAAATTTTCAGTGCCTTTTTGGTATTTCGTTTGTAAATTTTTACATTTTGGCATGGCTTCAGCAGGTCACAGAGTTGATATTAAACACATTTGATGATGGAATAAATATACTATAAGAGGCTGCTTTGGAGACTAGTTGTTTTGTGGAAAAATCAGTGAATGACCGTGGGGTTTGATTAACCGAAGACCACCTCCCAGGCATTTAGGTTATCAAAATTAGAGATTTCATTTAGGTCAGCTTTATTTCAGATGCCAAAGATAGGCCTAATTCTAGTATCATTCAATCAAGACTTCTGCCAAATTCTAAGTGAATGAGACAGGTTTATTTCACCTCCAAGTGTAGTGGGAAGGTTTAGTTTGTAAGAACACCAGATACCTGTACAACATAAATACACTGAGGAAGTAGGTAACGAGGCTCTTGGCAAACTGCATTTCTGGCTCAAAAATTTCAAATCTTTAAGGAATCAATATAAAGCCTTAAAAAAGTCATGTTTCAATTTTTTTAATGTTCCTACTGTCAAAATTTCTGACATCTGAAGTCCCCAAACAAAATGCTTGGTCACAATTGACAGCGCCTAACAGCAGAACCCGATGGGCAGGGTTCACTGTTCCATTCCAGGGTACGGAAGCTGTGACATACCCAGAGTTTGACAATATGGCTACATGATCACCACCTAAAGTGAGGAAACTAATATTGAAGAGGATCCGACCTATACATATAACAGCAAAATACAACAGGTGGGAACACTGAGCCCCTAAATACCACGTGGAATAATAATAATAATAATAATAATAATAATAAATAATAATAATAACAGTGATGTGACCATAGGGATGATAATATCAACTACTTCAATTTATCCGTGTTAGAGAATTATAGAATTCAGAGAGACTGATCTGATAAATCAACCGATCTGTCTCTCAGCCAAAAAGAAATGCAGCACATTTATGAGAACAGGATCCAGCTCTCATTACTTAGCTATGAAATCTGGTTGCCGGACCATGAGTTTCCAATAAAGACAAACAAAAACTAAGTAAACCAACGGTACATCTTGTCAACGACTGCTTATGTTTTTCTTCCAAAAGACGCTGCTATTGAAGAACTAAATGTTTGTCCTTGCATCAGTGCTGCATGTACAGTACATTTTCTTTTTCAGTATACATTGTGATTATTATGATGATCATATGCATCATCATAATACTAATTTTCTTGGCAAGACCCACAAAGATGTCACGTAAAACAGTTATTTTGTACAATATTTGACCTAATTAAGAACTATAAGAGATTTCTAAAGTTTAATTCTAAGCATCAGACATAATCTCTGAGTATAAGGCATATTCTAAAATTAGATAAAGGACAAATGAAAACACTGATTCTAGAACGCACTCCAGAACTGAAAAAATTGAGACGTCTAAATTCTGATTCCAATGCGCATTTTGAGCAAAAAAAAAAAAACTAAATTATGAATCTAGTCTACACTCTTGACCTGGATAAAAGAGGATATATATATATATATATATATATATATATATATATATATATATATATATATATATATTTTTTTTTTTTTTTTTTTTTTTAAGAGATGTTCCGGAACCAATCATGGAAAGGTCTCATTTTAAGCTTACAACACATTCATTCATAATTATGGACAAGGTATATTAGGTATATAAATTCTGATTCTAAAGCATATTTAAGGAGTAAAAATAAAAGGTGACGCCTTCATTTTGATCCTAAAACACATTTAAGAACTACCGGACTAATCGAGACATCTAAATTCTAATTCTACAATACCTTCTTGAGTTCTACAGGCTACATAAAAAGGTGACTTTAATATATTC
>NC_089784.1:43181644-43189144 GCF_040412425.1 Macrobrachium rosenbergii
ATATCTCATGATTCATTTGTACAAAAGAACATTGCACTTTCTCGTAAAGGAATTAAATGTTTTATTGTAAATAAATCATGGAATAGGCATATGATGGAATCAGATCGCAGAGAGAGAGAGAGAGAGAGAGAGAGAGAGAGAATTCCCACTCTTCAAAAGGTAAATCACGTTGGACTGATTTTGATATGTATGGCTTCTCTCCCCATATTTGAATAAAATGTGTAAAGTTAGATGAAAAGTAATAGAGAAAAAAGACTAAGTATGAGAACAAGTCTTTTGAATTTGTTGGCAACCGAAACACGTCCAGAAATGTTTCTATGATCCTTCCTTTCATCACACACCTCACTGACAGTTTCGGCCGAACTTCAACTTCTCACATTTAGCTCTCTCTCTCTCTCTCTCTCTCTCTCTCTCTCTCTCTCTCTCTCTCTCTATGTATGCATGTATGTGTATATATGTATGTATGTGTATATATATACATATTTATATACCTATATAAATTCAGTTACAATGAAGTCCATTGTGCCTCCTTCAGCCTAAGCAGTTGGACATTTGTTAGTTACTCTGCTGTTCCGGGTGCTAACCAGGGCGAAGAAAGAGAGTGAACCATCAATCTCACCCCAAAAACATGGGCTTCAAACTGAAAACTTCTGGACCGAGACCCTCTAAAGGAAAAAGGCGTAGGATGGAAAAATTATAATTATTTGTATGTATGTATGTATGTAGCCTATGTATGTATGTATTGTTATGGGCCCACGCCCATCAAACATACACAAGTCTCTTAAAATACAAATAACGTCACTAACGACCAAGTCCACAATAGGTGGAATGGCCGCAACAGAGTGTACAGAGATGGAATCAAGGAGGATAAAAAAAAACTGAAAATAAAACCTTAATATTTAATACAAACTTTTAGAAAGAAATGACCACTGAGCCTCTTTCAAAATACATTAAATACACACAAAAATCAACCACACACTGAAAACATCGAATAACAAACACACTTACACCAAATTAAGACAGACTATGCAATTACACTTTAAAGAGAGGGCCCTGAAAGTAATAGAATGTCAAAAAGTCAGAATAACCTAACTTATTACACACTAAACATTTATCAAAAAAACTGCTTCCCTTAAGTGAGCTCTAAACAGTAGTAGTGGCTAACGCAGCCTTCAAATCACGGGTCGAGGGGAATAATATATATTCTTGAGACCTTACCAAATGTAAGAGAGGTCCCCTTGGCAAATAACTGGGCCAAGGGCGCAGACTGAAGAAGGAATCACTTTAACGTCGCAAGACGATCAATGGACACGGCCGTCCGACAGGTAATCACACCTTACCAGTAGGCAGAGAGGTCCCCTTGGCAAATAACTGGGCCAAGGGCGCAGACTGAAGAATAAACAATCTCCCAAAGGAGGTCAGCAGCAGCAACTGAAGTAAGGCAGATCTCGTAATCCGGAGATACTCCAAAATAAGTCCAACCCTCACAATGTTAATGGTCCAGAAAACGACTCCCCTAGACCTGGCGAGACAGCGCCGAATACAGCTCCGGCCAACACCACACGTGAAAATAAAACAAGCTCATTGTAATTAAAACTATACAACAAGTCAGAAATGTCGGGGAGGAGGAAACAGGGTCATTATGTTCCAAAAAAATAATTACTGCCAAAGTGACTTATTCAAAACAAATTAACTTACATTAAATTTAACACATACTGACAGTATGTATGTACGTATGTATGTATGTATGTATGTAGGCTATGTATGTATGTATGTATGTTCACAAAAATTGGACTCTGAATCCTTCAACAAAAAACGAAAACAAACTTTACAGATCAGTAACTGGCGCAAGACTTAGCAAACAGCTGTCCTCAGAAATAAGCACTCTGCAATATACTGAAAAACTCTTGTACTCACATATACGGATGGTCAGGAAATTCTTGCTTTTCTCATTTTTTGCAATAGTTAATGAAATGACGATTTTATCATTCTGATCAACATTAATATGAAAAATGTCAAGACCACTACTTGGTTTTCATATAATATAGCTAGACATGAAGCACTGGAAACAGCCTACGGAAGCAAAGTGCCTGAACTCGGGATGCTCATTCAATAGTTGATGTCATTCAACCAAAATAAGACGTAACGCTCATCTTTGTTCGTTACAATATTTTATAGCAAGAGTAGTTAGACCAGGTTATTTTTACACTGTCCTGATCTGGGCAGCAAAGATTTTTTCTTTACGTTCGCAAAGAGCCGGATCACGTGTAGTGGTACAACCAATAGCAAATAAGGAATACTCAAAGAGAATAAACAATACTATGCAATAACCGAACACAGAATAATGACCAAATAAACCTTATACACTGATAGAGTCCGTGAAGAGCTGAATATTTTTGGGGGGTACAAACCTCACTTTTTAACAACACTCAGTTACAACACTCATTCGCCTAGCTAACTTTCAATCGGTAAGTAGACGGGAAAGAAATTAGGGAGAGATTAAATCTTTTACACTAGTTCGGCGTAAATATATAAGTTATCAACCGACAGAGAATCACAAAGAAGAGTACATTAAACCTGTAATTTACACAGTTTATACAAATAAACATAAAATATTTATTCTCAATAGAGAAGAAATGTCTTCAGAAAACAAGGCCGAAATCAGTAACATGCCTTGATGGTGACGTTGAGCACTGAAAATCGCAGCAATTAAGCTGTCCAAGGGAGCAGGGAGAAAACACTCTGCAAACTGGCGAAATGAACCCTGACAGGCGTCAGCGACACCCCAGAGTTAATAAATCAATAATATATATACCCATACCAGGTGTAAAATTCAGATCAAGCCTTACCACGACTTCGAAGGATCAGCACGTCACGACTGGCAACAGTGGAACTTCCAGTAAGACAACTCAAGGTAAAGCAGGTTAAGCAGCGAAGAACTTAGGTAGGTACAGGACCAAAACCCACTGCAGAGTCCAAGATGAGTAAATCGTCCGCAGGTAAAAGACCACGGAAAGCATCAAGGCGCCCCAAAAAATCTTTTAGTACAGTGATCTCTTCCGAAAGTAATGCCAAAGTAAAGCCGTAAGTCGATCTGCTCTTCCAGTATGAAAGAGCCGAGTACACTCGAATATTCGCCCAGATGGTCCCACATATGCGAAACGCTCACGACTAGTCATCGAACAATCAAACCATGGAGAGTAAGAACAGAACAACTCACGGGCATTGAGAAGCAAACAAAAGACCCTAATTCAGTTTTTCGTGACTGAGCAAATCAAAACAAAAAGTCTGTGTTAAAACAAAAGCCGCGAATTATTGACGTGTAATTATTACAAATGTGTGTTTTTATAATGTGTAAATAATACAAATTTATGATTCATTAGGGATTTCTATTTATTATGGTAGGCAAAAGGAGGCATGTAAAATATTGAAGCTACAGGCATATATATATATATATATATATATATATATATATATATATATATATATATATATATATATATATATATATACATACATACATACATATATATATATATATATATATATATATATATATATATATATATATATATATATATACATATACGAATATATACATATATATACACATATAATATACAGATGTATAGATATATATATACATATACATACATATGTACAGTATGTATAAATAATATACATTATATATATACATATATATATATATATACTGTATATATATATATAATATATATATATATATATATATATATATATATATATATATATATATATATATATATATATATATATATATATATCCGAAGTGGGAGAGGGACATGCATGCTGATATTATGACTTTTTAAAGTTGCCGACGTTTTTGGACCAGAAGGCCCAATTTCAAGGCTAAAATGACAAACGGTAGATCTAAGCCGGCATTCCGCGGCGAGTCCCCCATCCCCCTCCATACCTAATACGGAAAAACTGTAACCAGTAAACACCCCTAGGGTATGTTAGGTTGGTATTTTTAGGGGTGTTTACTGGTTACAATTTTGCCGTATTAGCTATGGAGGGGGGTGGGGGGTCGCCGCGGAATGCCGGCTTAGATCGACCCCGTCGATAGTGTAGTCTTCAAAGGTCAATTACAGTTTAGTTACAGCCGGCCGACAAAATATATTACTTTAAAAATTCTTGTAAAGTAAATAGCTCACCGCGGAACTACAGCTTCGAAATACCAGACAAAGAAATTTACAATCATTAAAATGACAAGGACAAAAATGAAAATTAAAAATTACAACTGCCACAAAATGATTTAAACTGATAAACAAGCGCTGAAATACAGAATAGAAGGCACACCTATATTTCAAGAAGAAAGACAGACAGTCGAGTGACAACGAAGGGCACTTGGGTTCCAGCCTCCAGGAACACTCACGACAGGTACAGAGGCGTGGCAGAGGACTGGGAGTTTAACTGCCGAACAATTACTTTAATAAATAATGATTCCGGAACCGTTAGAAGTTGGTCATTCGAGGCTCTACCCAATATTTCAAAATCATCATATTTTATTTTATGTTTACATTTAAGTACATGGTCACGTATGCTAGAGAATTCGGGGTTCGATAGTTTAACCACCGTTCTGTAGCTGACACCACGATGAGAATCTATTCTCGCCTTCAGCAACCTCCGTGTGCAACTGGTCCCTTAGTCACATCTGGGCAAGTGAATTTGTTCATTACACCGGAGGTCATAGTGGGCTTAGCTTTTCTTTGTACTTAAACACAAGGTTAAACAAAGAACCAATCGTTAGCGGGTTTCTTGGTATTGTTAACTTTAGATTAATAGCTGGAATGTGGCGATTGATGATTTTGTATATATAATTCTTCATAAAAAGACTTTTTATGTATTAGTGGAAGACTGGCAAAAAATGGTAGTTTTGGAACAGCAGGTACAGCGAATTAGGCATGAAAGCTTTATTTAAAAATTTTTTTACGTTCCTAAACAAAAGCTTGGATGGGAAGCAGTTGTCAACAAAATACTTTTGGAGATATATCATCTCATCATGGAAAGAGATGAAGTTTAAACTAAAAGTCCTATGTAATAGGGTCGACAATGAATTTAACTTAATAAAAAAACAACAATGACTGTAAAAATTAAATCCCAGACCCATAAATGTGTTTTTTCTAAAAAATCGTGGTATTAAAACGATCAGTGATCCTAAAAACTTAAAAGTCTGAAATGGATAGAGCGTTATTATTTCCATATTCCATGGTAAACTTTATATTTTGATGTATACCACATTAACATATTCTAAAAGCTATCTGCATCGGCCCGGCTTCTGAAAAGCAAGAAGGCATAATCAAAATACCTTCGGTAAAACAGAGTGGTGTGCTAGCGGACACTTATTTAGTATGTGCTCCTCCAGGGAGCGCATGAAGATATTAGCAAAGGCTGGACAGAGTGAAGATCCCACTGCCATACCATCGATTTGTTTATACGACTTACCATTAAAAACGAAGGCAGTGTCCAGCACTGCCAATTTTAACAGTTTTTTAAATCCGGCTTGTTAAAACTGTTAAAACCGACGTCGTGGGTGATAAAAATCTCATCTATAATGATCTGAATGGTCTCTTCCACAGGTACATTAGTAAACAATGATTCCACTCCAAGATAATCGTAAACAAATCGGAATCCTGACATAAAACTGCTTCTTTAAAGCTGGGAGTTATTTAGGTTGTGGTTATTTTTCGACTATCTTTAAGATTGAGGACCAAATTAATAGATTTCTGAAATATGTAAAAAATAATAAAGTTACAAACAATGATGAGTATCAGACTTGCTCTTCTAACATCATTATATATACTGTGTGTATGTATATATATATATATATATATATATATATATATATATATATATATATATATATATATATATATATATATATATATATATACTGTATATGACAAATGACAATTGTCTAATCCTATTTTCATCCTTCCACTCTCTCTCTAGTTCTAATAAGTTTCTTTAACTTCCATTATAAATATCTTTCACGGTTTGGTGTCACTGCACTGCTTCCGTACTGCTTACCACCGAATTGCTTTAATCTCCAGTGGAACATTATATTGTGCTCGCTGCGCGTCGCACCCAGAGCTTGCTTCGGTTGCGGATGCTGACGACGGTGGTTTGATTTAGGATCTCTCTCTCTCTCTCTCATTTCATGTGCGTGTATATATATATATATATATATATATATATATATATATATATATATATATATATATATATATATATAGTATATATATATATATATATATATATATATATATATATATATATATATATATATATAAATTTATATATATATATATATATATGCACATGTGAGTATATATTATACATACACACAAACACACAATATAATATATATATTTATATATATGTATATATAGGCTATATATCATATATTTATATGCTTCTACATTTGTGATGCATCACGTGTCCACCACGGTTTAGGCAATAGGACAATCACCTGACTCGAAAAAGGAACCGGATTCGAGTTCTCGGGAAGGTGGACACGATCTGTGCACACTCCCTAGAATCCGAGTTCCTGTGCTGACCTCCGCAGAAAATGAATAGCCTAGTGATCAGTAATGGTTGCTGTTAAAGATGCAGAGCGAGAACAAAAACCAAATCAGAGTGTAGTTCCGTGAATCATAATGAAAACCGAGATGGCCTCCATTAGGCACTTCTTACCCCAACCGTACTGAATCATTTATTGAAATTAGTAAAAATTTATTTAGCGGAATTAAATGAAATGTCTGTTGCTATATCAGACAGGCTGCCTAATCGATCTTGTTGGCGAATCTGATTAAAATATACGGAGCAGTAGGAGCTCCAGCAAGAAAATATTCAGCCAAAACAAACATGTAATGTGAGAACGAGAGAGAAAAAGAGAGCGAGAGAATCACCATTTCTTATTAACTGAACATTCTTAAACCAAATGGCCTACTTTCCCTTCGTTAAGAGAGACAGAGACAATACAAAAGAGAATAGAGAGAGAGAGAGAGAGAGAGAGAGAGAGAGAGAGAGAGAGAGAGAGAGAAGGGGGCTTCAACTAATCTCAAGATTACGTCAGAAACGCTTAAACAAAATTCGAAGGTCTTTCGGGACACCATTTCCAGTCGCACTGAGGCTTAATCAACGTTGGAAAAACGAAGGCCAGAAAAAGGAAAACTAAAGTAAGAAAAAGCAAATCGAACGGCAGGCGTCCGAGTCCATTTTGAAGTTAAGTTTCGCGACAATGGTGTAACCGTTACAATATTTCCAAGCAGCGGAACCTCATTGCGTATGCACTCATGCCCAACCCCGAGCGCCAGTGCTTTTTTATGGAGTGGGTCGACGGGGGGAGGAAATTGTCCTTTCAAAGCACAATCGGTAATAAGATGTGACGACCGAGACCTGATCTCTTTTCGTCGAAGCTTTGAATACTGGATAGGTCTCTCTCTCTCTCTCTCTCTC
>NC_089784.1:43194144-43216644 GCF_040412425.1 Macrobrachium rosenbergii
CTCAAGAGTCATCATCAATGAAAACAGAGAAAAAAAGTTAAACTGGATCTCGTTCAAACAAAGCTAATGTGCCTGTGTCACAGAATCATAGAAAATACAGGAGAGAGAGAGAGAGAGAGAGAGAGAGAGAGAGAGAGAGAGGAACCTCGTGTATCAGTTCACGGAAGGCAAAAGTGCCATTATAAAAAAAAAAGAAGGGGGGGGTTTAGGAAGGGTTCTTTCGTTTAGGGGAAGTGCTGTCTTCTAAGAAGGTTGCTTGCCGACAATGAAAGTGTTGCGTTTGTGGCTAAGTTTAAAGAAAGATTTCATTTTAGACATCTTAGAGTATACAAAGTTTATATCAAGTATAATATTAAGGAAGCAAAATTTTTATGAAAGATAAAATTCACGTCGATTAAATCAATCAGGATACAAAAAATATATAGTTTCGATATGGTAACAGGAACAAAATATAAAACAATCATAATACCAAGAAGATTGAAAACATTTAGCCTAGGCTATAACGAATTACAAACATCAAACTAGATAGGCTATCTGGTTACAATTACTGATTAAGGAAAGGACTTGCAATTTCCAGGGCTACGCAAATAAAGCCATCTACTATGCATTCCAGAGGCCAAGAAATAGCGTTTTTCGTAAAAAACTTTGAAACTGACGCATGGATTTCCATGCTACTAAAGCACTGAGTGTTTCTAACAATGTCTTAATTTATGGTAGTACACTGAATTGGCAGATGTGCTTAAAGCCGTTTACTCTTAGAAAAAGATCAACTTCTTGCCTTCCTCAGAGCGTTTCGAATAAGTGGTGCTTTATGACGTATCTGTGACGCAGAGCCATCCCCCTTACCTGTATCCCTCCCCACCCTTCATAGTACTGTCGGTAACGCTTATACTCACCTGTTCTACCCTTCTTCCCGCCCTCTTTCCTCCATTATCATTATTATTTATATGCACTGTACATATAAAATGAACCCAAAGAGCAACAAATAGGTTCTGTGGTGGTTGATAATTCGAAAGTGTAACTATGCACAGAATGACTGAGTGCTTTACACGAATAATCGTATTGGTTTAAGATGTCTGGGAAGTTTTCTTAGTAAGTCATGGTAACCATCGGTAGCAGTTGTAGATCCACACGATTTCAAACAAGTACCACTGTTTCATGGCAAATATGTTGCTTTGTCCGTGTAATTGCAAAACATGGAAAAAGAAAACAGTCTGAGGGTTAGTTTAAATCGGTAAGTGAATCATGATTTTAATAACTACATGATGTATTGCAATTTACTGTTAGCCATTCAGTTGTGAACAGGGAAATGAGACAGATAATCACAAATACCCTCCGCAACAAAGCCCCCCCACACACAAGTAGGATACCAAGTCACACTGTCCCCATCCAACTAGGCTAACTACCCACCACCCACCAGAAAACAGATATATATGTGTATATATATACATACTGTATAAATATATATATATATATATATATATATATATATATATATATATATATATATGTATATATATACATATATACACACACATATATACATATATAATATATATATACTGTATATATATATATATATATATATATATATATATATATATATATATATATATATATATATATATATATATATATATATATATATCTTTCGAACGTGTTGTTGATGCTGTGGGACTGACACAGAATGCTGTGTGGTGTTGATTTCGGTGCCGAAACTCAAATATTTGCCAGTATATCAGATGGTTTTAAGGCCCATTTTAGCTCGGCCAGCTAATAAAAATAAATATAAATAAAATTAAAAATAAATATAACTATAGATTAAAACTATTTTTAAAAAATTATATATCATACAATATATTAATTTGCTTTAAAAAAATTTCGCATTGCCCAGGAGAGGTAAAATGATATTTAACCATGTGTCCAACAGCCATTTGATATGGTATAGTGGAGGATACGCTATACCGACGTCACTGATACTGATACACGTCACCACTTTTGAGGATGGTTGGGTGGCTAAGCGCAACTTTAACCTCATTTTCTTAAGTAAAAAAGTTAATGAAACACATATGGCAATGACAGTACTTCAGCAAATTAGGACGAAGTTTGAAACACTCAGTGCTTTAGTGGCATGGAAATTCATAAGTCGGTTTAAAAGTCGTTACGAAAAACACTGTCATGGCCTCTGGAATGCATAGTAGCGGAGTGCTAATTGCAGTAGTGAGCATAACATACTTGACTTTCATTCAAAGGCCAACTAGCTCTATAACAGGTCAAATCATACCGATTCATTCTCAGTGAATGTATTAGTGATCAGGATTATCAAATGTTTCACAGGATAATACGTCAATGACCTATATTGATGAGATGGTACGCAATCCATTCGATAGCTGTATTTGGAAACTGAAAAAGTTATTATTAACCTATTAGTTGGAAAACCAGCACACTACAAGCCCAAGACTTAAATAGGGAAAGCAACCCAGTACGGAAAATTAAATCACAAAAGCTAAGGAAAAATATATAACAAAACTTAAAAAAAAAATATGGTAGCGTAATTAAACTAAGAAATAAGGTTTTGTGAGCCTGCTCAACGTAAACATCTGTATCCAGTTTAAACTTCTGAAGTCCCAACGATTCAGCTACATGATTACGAAAACCATTCCATACTTAGGTCACAGCTGGAACAAATGTTTTGGGAAACGGTATGCTACCCACCCTCACAAATTGGAATCAACTCCAACCTTAGAACTTCCTAGTAAAGAGAAGATGCCAGTCAGCTGCTGAAGACTAAGCCAGGAACATTATTCAGAATTTGTCGCGATTAAAAGAGATACATCTTTTTAAGATCGACAGGTCTTCAGTTACTGACGCTGCTGACAAGGGTATGGACAGGATATGCTTCTCAAAAGTAAATTAGTAGTCAAGAATAACCTCTAACTTTATGAGAGTTGTATCTAATTTAAGAAACATTTTCAAAGAAAAGATGTGGGTGGGGATGATCCAAAATCCTAGAGCCACTAACAAACATACTTTGAGTTTGGCTAGGGTTCAACTTAATTCCTATGATTTTCATCATGCACTCATTTATTTCAGCTAGATCTGTCAAGAGATCCACATTAGAAAGCTTGACATAAAAGTATACTGCATACTTCCATTACAACCACCGAGTGCATAGGCATGCCAATTCTTCATGTGCTTACCTATCTCTCCAAGCCAAGATAAAAAGAGAAGAGTTGATCGTAGGATAAAACCTCTTACTATTTACGAAAATAGTCAATAAAGCAGTTATGTGCAAGCAACGACGGGTCATACTGAAGTTCGAAGGTCAACGGACTAAAAATTATTTCTTATTCTCTTCGATTAAGAAACCAAGTAGCTCAACAACACCGTACTTCCGATGACGTTCGCTTCATCACTCTGTATGTTTTGCTTTCCTTTTATTCACTGTACTCTATGAAATTTCTTCGTCTTATAATCTTAATGTCAATGGGGGTATTGTTATTAATCTATCCATGATCCCTCTAAACTTTGTTCCTGCTATTTTACCGTAAACGTTAACCTCAGATCTCTTAGCTAGCTTCCGTTAAAATTGCAATAAAAACGAAAATAAATCACTAAATAACTAGCAGCATACTCAGTTATTTTGTGGCACTATTCCTACTGGAGCTGAACAAGAAGCAGATATATCGCCCCTTGCTCAAACCTGTTCCACAATTATGCTTCTTACAGTTTAGTCTTAACCAAAAAACTGTCCTCCAGAATTAGGCTACAGCTATCAAATGCTTTACTACTGCCCTTCCTACCTTGTAATTGTCATTAAATCAACCACAGTATATACCATTACGTTCGTTTCTACAAAGAAACATTCAAATAATGTTTCATGACATCATCAGGAAGCAGTATGGTACCTGCAATGCTCTTTTAGACTTGACATGCCATTTGCAAGGGAGCCTTGGTAAGTTTTGAGTGCAGAGTAATCCAAATAGATTTTAGTGCTGCTTTCGATTTAGTAAATCACAGGAGACTTATTTATAAACTTCAGAATCTTGGAGTAGGTGGATATGTTTTAGGATTACTTCAAGATGCCCTTACAGATAAGCAGCAGCAAGTTGCTGTGGGCCGGATCTTTAGTGAACCAAGACCTATTTTGTCTGAAGTTCCACTGGGTAGTGTTCTTGGTCCAGAGTTATTTTTAGTGTATACAAGTGATATGGTTGTGGCCTGGAAAACAAGGTTGTTCAGTATGCCGACGATGCAACAATTGTGGGTGTAGTAAAGTCTCCACTTCGGGAAAATGAAACGGCCATCAGCCTCAATCGGGACATGGACCAGATCAGCAAATGGTGCAGTCGGTGGGGTATGAAGCTGAGCTCCAGTAAAACGAAAACACTATTGATTAGCAGATCTCGTAAAGATTTCCCACCCCATCCTCCCCTTCAAGTGAATGGAACTTTGCTGAATGAGTCAGAAACGTTAACTATTCTAGGTGTATCTTTTGACTCACATCTAACTTTTGAGAAACATCTAATGAAAGTTTCAGCAAATGCCGCAGGAAAGTTAGGTATTGTTCGTAATGCCTCATAAATTTATGACAGTGATAGAATCAATGCAAACTGTTTTAGGTCATTTGTGCTTCCTTTACTAGAATACTGTTCGGTGTGGATGTCTGCCTCTGCCAGAGAATTTATCTCTTTTAGATAGTAGTTCGTGGTAGGTTTTTGTCTTTTAATAGTAGCAGCTATGACTTGGACCATCGACGGATGGTTTCTTGTTTGTCACGTTTTCATAAGTTGTATTTCAACAAAGTCTTTCACATTCGCAATTAATCCCTGATAACTTTTACCTGCCGAGAGAAACTAGACTCGCTGAACAGCAGCGCCAGTATGCAGTAAATGTGGCTTCTTGGTTCCAAAGATCTTTTATTCCTCACACCGTTGGACTGTGGATAGCCTCCCAGAGGATGTCGTGCAGTTGGAACTTCAGAAGTTCAAGCGAAGATGAAATGCATTATTACCCTAGTACTATTCTCCTTGCATTTTAATACATTTTTATCTATTTATTAACATATTTTTTTAATAAGTGGGATCTCTTCCTTTTGTATTTCCCTTTACCGCCCCTTACTGCTTCCTAATGAACACCATATTCTTTGGAAGCTAAAATTTCAAGTTAATGGCCCCAGCGGGCTTGTTCCATATCAGTAGGTTTCATATTCTGAATAATAATAATAATAATAATAATAATAATAATAATAATAATAATAATAATAATAATAATAATAATACTGCCATAGCCTCTCACTTCTGTCAACAAGTACTCTGACAAAAATTAGGAAGGTATCTCCTCCAGAACGTTGGTCTTCTAAGTCCTTGACCTCTGATAAGGTCATCGAGAGTAGACCAGTTCAAAATACAAAGTACGTATCCTTGCTTGGAGGAACGTTAGCCAAACCCGAGTGCTCTACAAACACCTTGAATTGTAGGGCATATTTGGTTTCCTCTTGAACTTAACTTTGAACTGCTTGGAGGTTGCTTAGTTGTGCTGTTTGATCCTTGCTCACTTACACCTCCAAGCTCTCTCTCTCTCTCTCTCTCTCTCTCTCTCTCTCTCTCTCTCTCTCTCTCTCTCTCTCGGTAATATATATTACATACCTTTTGCGTGCATGAGTATTTCATCTATCATTCACTCTATATAGGCCTGCCGTTACTGAAACAAAGCATCTGTCAAACTTTATATCACAGTGTGTGTGTGTGTGTATGAGAGAGAGAGAGAGAGAGAGAGAGAGAGAGAGAGAGAGAGAGAGAGAGAGAGAGAGAGAGAGAGAGAGAGATCCATTATAAATAACGTCGTGTTAGCTGGTTAAATGCAACATTGTACTCAATTCTTTACGGTACTTCATTGGTAAAACAATCTCATGCCATTAAAAAGATGGAATTACAAACTATAAAGAAATACACCTAGATTTGCTTCATGTAGGTAAGCAGGCATGTACCAAATGGAGTCCATCACTGGCTTAGGAGAAAATAGATGTAGCCTAATTGTTGTCTCGTAATTTCTAGAACTATTCCGTATTAAAGGAAACCGCGTATTGGTATAGGCTATGTATAGCCTACACATACTGAACGCACACAATATATATATATATATATATATATATATATATATATATATATATATATATATATATATATATATATATATATATATATATATATAGTATAAAAGCAAATGGAAACATTTAATTTAAAGCCGCTTAAAGGAACTGTGTAGCCTAAGAAGAACTGAAACGGTGACAAATGGGTACGTAGAAGAATAGGTAAAATGATTCGAGTATGAGAAAGGATGTGGAAAGAATAGCAAACTCTATATAGTCTGCAAACCCTAGTCTGGTGAAAACTCAAATTTCGACAGACGGGTGATGTCGCGCTGTGTCCAGGGGAGTTCGAGATGTTCAGAGAATTCTTTGGAGGTGTATGAAACGGCTATGTTCTAGAAATTTTCTGTCCACGGGTTCATCCTAGATGCGGCAGTTAAAATAAGGGTGTGGCCATGACCGTTAAGTTGTTTTTCTCTGAGCTACCCAATATTAAGAGAAATGAGACACACCCATACAATATATATATATATATATATATATATATATATATATATATATATATATATATATATATATATATATATATATACTTACATAACATATACATATATATATATATATATATATATATATATATATATATATATATATATATATATATATATATATATATATATATTCCGTTCAAACAGCCTACCCTCACGGTTATCTAAGGAACGTTTTAATCAAATAAACAAAAGCCTTGAGAAGCATAGAGAGTCCGAAGGCAAGGCCCAAGTTGAGTATCAGAAGATGAGCGAATGAAAAACAATGTCTATTGAGAGGCGCAATCCCCTGTCGAGTTGGAATGGGGACGTTTGTTCTTTTCAAGTTCCTTCCATACACCACAAATTCAAGAACAGTACGAACACGACAGAGCCAGTCTACCATGGCAACCCACGGCTGACTGTCAAATATGAACCGAACTATTTGCAACTGGGAAAATTCTGACCATCATTGTGTACCCTTAATTCGGCAGTTGCAGGTTGAATGACTGCTGTCTTTTGATTTTCTGTTAAAATTTGGTTTTGAAAAAACGAATTGCAATGAAAAAACTAAATAAGGTAAATCCATAATGAGTTCGGTGCAGCATCATATATACGAAAGAAAGATCCGCAACACGCATGTACCAGTTAAAACGCCCATAATAGCAATACTGTCTGTAATCTACCTACGGATATAGAATTTATAATATTATTACAATCATATGTATGTACACATGGTACTTACACATGTTGTGCATTATATATATATATATATATATATATATATATATATATATATATATATATATATATATATATATATATATATATATATATAATATATATATATATATTATATATATAAATATAATATATATATAATAAATAATATATAATATATATAATATATATATATAAATATATATATGTAGAATAAATAATATACAAGTGATCTGAGGATCATTACAAACTATAAATTCCATTATGGACGGGGTTTCATTAACAAAATTTAATTGAGCATTGCACCAAATACCTGCCACAAGCAGATATTGCCTTTCAGTCCGCTTTCTTCCAAAGTCCTTTCATCTCGTTTACGCCCCCTTCCCCCACCTCCTCCTCCTCCTCCTCATCCTGTGCCTTACGGTTCCTGAGTTTTGATTAGTCCTGCCTTTGTTCGAGGAAAATCTTTCAGTAGCACGGCGGGACGTTACCGAGTGACGACATGAAAACCTTGCTTGGATGGAAATGGGGAGATGGTGAGGATGGGGGCGCCAACGACGACAGACATACAATCAGAGAAGAGCGACTGAAAGAGACAGAGAAAAAACAGAAGGGGAGAAAAGGTGGCCTAATCAAGAAACAGACAGACAGAGAATGTTATCTAAGAAAGACAGAAAACAATGTCTCGTGCTCCATTCTGCTACTAATAATAACTTTTTCTTCCAACTGAGCATCTATCTTGCTACACAAAAATTTGAGTGAAACAAGCGATTGAAAATGGTATTATGTACTGTATAATGAAATCATTATACATAATACATGCCTTCATGCGTCTTACCATTAAGAAAATGGAAATTTTAACTTAGGCTTAGGTCTTATTCTCCGGAGTTAATTCATTGCACTATTAAAATAGCTACATGTTTATCTTTTACATAAAAAGTCATACAGTGTCTCTCGGCTAACTCAAACTAATGGAAACTAACAATCTTTTCTCTACTGGACTGGTACTTCATTAACTAAACCTCTTTCGTTCATAATTTTTGATTTATGGGTAATGTTTGTGGTTCCTTCCAAAAATTAACATGTCTGTAAATCAATGCAATTCTTTGTTGATCAGTAATCATTACTGCACCTCGAGAACGGCATTTGATTTCCAAATGACGGTCATTAATGGAAAGGAAGACACGAAGAGCTAACCGAGCGGGATACTGAGAAGATATCAAAGGGTATTTATATTAAAGTAAGTCAAATAAAACAACAATGTGAAACAGAAACAAATCTACAGTTTTCGCATTTATTGTCGCCTTCGTTCACGTTGCCTGTCACTCAACTCTGACCCTTTGGCATGAGCTACGGTACCCATGTCACAACTCCTGCATTCAAGATGACCAACTTATCTGATATGACAACTCATATTCCAATTCACTACTACTTCCCACAACTTTCTCTCGTCTAAAATGCAAACTGATGTATGTGTTCAAAAAAAAAATGCACAAAGAACGGGTCGAAACGCTATGCAAACTCTTTTCCACGAATAACAACTATTTACAATAAGATGATCTAGGTCCACTCACTTTTTCGCTTTCCAAGCCTCCGTATCACTCATTATTGCTCAAGTGTCAGTAACAATCACAGGAGGTCACGTCCCAACAGCATGAGGCACTCATTTTTTATCACCCATACAAGTAACGGCCACATTCAATGTAGGCTAGCTTGACATGCGGTGCACTGGACACTTGAACAATGCTTACAGCAATAATTAATAATGAACGATTCAAAAAGCCTGACAGTCGTCAGCGGAGAAGAACTTCCGTTCATTTCTATATCTACCGTACTTCCCCAGCTGATAACCCATTTACTCTAGTTAGGCCTAACTTTACTTGTTTACCAATAAACTGGAAAAAGAGAGATTTACTTTTATCCCTTTTTTCATATGTGTTCAGGCCTAATAATTCGTTTTCTTTCCACAAACGCCCCAAAAGAGAGCAGACGAGTGTCTTGAATAACTGCGCAGTTGCAAAGGCCCCACACCCCCAACAATCCTAATCAATATTGTAAATGTCACCGCATCTAAACTAAATATGCATATTAGTTATTATTTACAAATGTATGTGTGTATTTGTGTATATAAGCATCGATTTGCTCAAACATGCTTACCTGATTCTATTAAAAAAATATTTACGGTCATAAATACACAAGGAACACAAATGTCAACCGCTAATCATAACATCGAAAACACTTTTAGAAACTGTATTGTCAATGAATTTGTATTTCCACATGACTTCCTCGTATTTATGTATTAGCATTTTGGACACACAAACACACCTGTACGTGTTTGTGTAAAACATGCACATTTACAGATTGTATTACGGTAGGCCTATTTGGGTCAGCCATTAACCTATATGCACATACACACATATAAATATTTGGATGTGTAAAATACGCATTTTCAAACATTTTTTATAGTTCAGATGTCTTTAGAATTCTAACTGATAAGCCCTAGTATTCTAATTTCGCTTCCATGTCGCCAAAGTAAAATGCTTTCCTGAGAGCAAAAACACAATGCGATTTTTTAGGAGACCTCGATGATTTTAATTAAAAGGGGAAAAAAATAAGAGAAAAATAATGTAGTCAAGAAACATGTAATGCAAAAATAAAATAAAAACAAAAACAATTTCAACAAACATTAATGGGGGAATAAAAATCTAGAACACATAGGCTACAAGGGTGGAAATGAAACAGGCCAACATGAGACTTGATATAATGAAGACCGCAAACACACACGCACTCTCTCTCTCTCTCTCTCTCTCTCTCTCTCTCTCTCTCTCTCTCTCTCTCTCTCTCATACATACACACACACACAGCAGAGAGCACAGAAGGCAAAATCCTGTTATGCTAAAACAAAGCGAAGCAATGGAAACGAATACAGAGTGACTTTTATACTCCATCTGGCTGGAACCTACATTAACGAATTACCATTTCTAATCAGAAATCGTTGCGAACGAAATATGAGAAGCAATACTTATTAAAATATGGAAATAAAAAGAAATTTTATTAAAAATGTCCAGAGAGAGGAAATGTTACATGAATTTATATTGTTTTCGGCTCGGGCCGCGTGAGCTGTCTGTTTAACCCAAACGCAAATTAAAGATAAAAAAACATTAATCTAAATTTACCACTGAACACTTCTTTGTTGAACTTTCTTGGAACAAAGCTACAAATGTAAAAATAGCGGTTAATGAAAAACATTGTCTCTCTGGCTCCCACCTCTGACCTTTTACCTCAACAACAGCTACAGTAACAATAACAAACACTTACAACCGTAACCTTTAACGGGTATCCCTAAAATGCCGGACCATGCCTGGACCAGCGTCGGGCCACGAACCAGGTACACTGAGTCTATATGAAGGACTGATTTATTTCTTGTGCTTAATATATGCATGTTAGGTCCATTCTTTGTATCGGAACATACGATAATGGTGGGATTTCCTAAAACCTGGACAACTCTTTTCAGATGTACGGTAGGCTATATGTAAAGACACAAAGGTAAGTAGCTGTTTTATTTTCACATTTCAGGAATGAAGTTAAATCATTTATCCCTCAGTACAGATAAGGTGAAGCAAAAGCATAAGTATTGAAATACGACACAAAACAACTAACAAATTGCATGATATAAGTATACATAAAGCTTATAAGATTACGAAAAACATTTAATAAGCCAATTTTGAAAATGGGACTCAATTTCAGCCTTGCAATAATAAGATCATTCCAAATAATTTAAACACACGCAAGTTAATTAGAAAAGTATTTCCAAATACATTTAATGACGGCAAGTATTTACAGACTATTATAACGCTTTCGACATTTAAAAAATTGACAATTTGAAAAGGGTGCAAAAATACAAGATAGCCTAATGGTCGTCCAAAAATAAATACGTCGTTGTGAATTTAGTGCTGTCGTTGAGCAAACTGTACAAACAAAGGGCCTATCTTCAAAATGCCTAATTATTACCATTAAAATTTTCAAAACTGCCAACTTGAATACAAGCACTTTCAAGTGAACCGATTTCAAATTTCATCTTTTGAACAATATACCTCTTCCAGTTCGCTTTACAACACCTTTTTTTTTTTTTTAACTACCTTTGAAAAGCCTGCAACGGATTTCCGGAAGTCCACCATTTTGGTAAGTATAGCAGTCGCTGTTCTTGATCCGCCATGTTCCGAGAGAAATGATTGATTTTGCAAATCCATAACGATGTTCCCTTAATTTTCACAAAAGAAAAACTTCATCACAAGAGATGAATACTCGGCATGCGCACTTACATGCATACATTCTTTCCCGCTTATTGTTAGAAAACGGCATCAAATTGATTGCCTCATTTGTATCAACTTTTAAGAAAAAATTACGATTCGAAGACATCTAGAAGAGTAGAGCAAACTACTTCTAAACGCTGTGTCAATAATATCCCTCATTCACTAACTGATAATTTTACCAATTACTTCAGCTGACAACTAGGTTTTTTCAAGGCAAAAAGGGATGAATTGCTGGTGTTACTACTCCCGCAATAAACTATTCAGGAGACAATTGTCCTCATGTATATATATATATATATATATATATATATATATATATATATATATATATATATATATGTGAAGATGCACCGCATGGAATAAGAAATACTGATACCTTGTGATTCATTTTGGGAAAAGCGAAACGCTAGTTATATATTCTGACCTGTTTCGTCTTCAGTGTAGGCTATCTAAGACATCTGAAAGTTTTAATTTTCCCTGTGGTACATATATACATATATAAATCACGAGCTCTGGTAATTTCAAGCATAAAAACACAAAACACACATGCACATAGGCTATATAAATATATATATATATATATATACTGTATAATATATATATATATATATATATATATATATATATACTGTATATATATATACTGTATATATATATATATATATATATATATATATATATATATATATATATATATATATATATATATACATACTATATATATATATATATATATATATATATATATATATATATATATATATATATATATATATATATATATATATATATATGGGAGCAAAACATGGCAATGATGACTGCTAATACCATTGTCATACACATGTTCAACCGAAATGTGGAAGAAAGCTGGTGTTTTATTCTGGTGATGACTGAAACATGGTCAAACCAAAACGCTTGAGCTAGTAGCCATTTAACCGAACCTAGATGTCCACAAAGAACAATGAGTATTAAAAAACTACGAGCTTCTAAACTCTAGTATATAAAAAAAAAACTGCGTAAACAAATTAAGGAATGAAAAAAGAGAGGCATCTTGAAGTGACAAATATCGCTATCAGTTTCACAATAACATCTTCCTGTCCTAACGAGTAAACTCATCTTACAAGCTGACTTGGTGTCGGGATTTATAGTTCTGGCTTCATTTAACGGGAAAAACAAACAAAAAGAATCACCAATCAAGCAAAATCATCTAACTGAATTATGTTTGAAAATTAAGAAAAGTACGAGAACAGGCGACAAACAACCTTCTCGATGGCGTGTGTGTTACATGCAAAATGACGTTCATTCCAGCCAAGGCGTAAGAACTTCCCAGATCCAAAGTACCACCTTAAGAATTTACATCCCGCAGTAGTGTCGCATAGCCAGGAGGGGGGGAGAGCGGAAATTTGGAGGGGAGAGAAGGGGGGTGGAATATCCCCAGCTCAATCTCCTATCCCCCCCATGCCTTGTACACCTGCAGGGAAAAGGTGGAAGAGGGGGAAGAATGCCCAAGGGAAACCTACACTGCAATATTTAAAAATGTTAAGTTCTCTTCCGTATCTCCCAACAGGCCTACGTAGACCCAGTCCCTAAGGAATGTGCTGGTTACCTTTGACGTGACTGAGCTAAATTGCTTCGATTGCCTTCTTACATTATCTGTTTACTTGCGGGAAAATTGTCTTTGAGTGTTTACGTCTAAAATGCCTATAGTAGGCCTAAGCCATCTCATCCCCCAACAGGTAACAGACAGATTGATATTTGCATTTCAAACAAAGTAAAAATGCTTACCTTTATATAAGAAAAAATCTTCTTATGGGTGACTGGGGTCGCAAGCTGTTTTAAACCTTTAGGCCTGTATATGCTACATTTGCGTATTTAATAATGTTTCCTTGCAACTGAATTGTACACAAAACCCACGGCTTATTATTAATCAAATGACCCTTTCTCTTTTTCTGGAAATCCTACATCATAGTTTTAAATTTCACTAATATAATTAATGATTATGATATAGATACAGAGATAGCAGTCTCTCACCAATCTAACGAATACCGAGCGATAAAAACACCAAAATAGTTATCCCTGCACTTAAAGAAAACGTAAAAGTGGTAGCGACGGTCACATAGCACACACCCTTTTCCCGCCACCGACCACGATACACTGAGAGCTTCTTGCGTCCCAGGAGTGTACCTGATGATGCCACCAGAAGTTGCCAGCTACCGTAATTTTACCTGATACAACAACGGTGTTCAGAACTCTTCTATCGAACTGCGGTTATTTTTGAAAATCAACTTCACAATCGCTATTGTGGGTAATGATTTGCATTCCCTCAGTTAAGGATGCAATTCAGCGGATTTTGATTTAAGAAGACTGCACGATCAAGAATAATGGTGACTAACACTGGACGCAAGAAGTTAGGTAACTTAATTACTGATCGGTACATTAAAGAGTACATCCCTGTCTAATATCAATAGTTCGGGCGAAGAGAGAAAATGGTTCAACGAAGCGTTCTTTAAAGAATAACGCCTAGATTTCCTTCAAGAGCCTTTCATTGGAAATTCTCTAGTGTTTCCTTTGGTCAGTGTTACATTGGCTGGCGTAGTTAACGATCGGTGACCCGTCCAGTCAGTCGATACAGTTCAAGGAATGGCATCTTCTCCCGAGGAGTGCCATGGCGCTATGTTGACCTTTCGTTCTTTCAACGGTAAAAAAAAAAAAAACAATGCGGAATACCAGGTCGGTCCTTTTGCCTTTAGAGGGGTGGCTCCGAGGTGTGTCAGCTTTCCGGTTCTCGGCCGTTTTTTAGGGATAAGGCTGTTGCTCGCTACATGCCTTCTTCCCGCCTGACTGAGACCCACCACTGTCGACTGTCACGTAAAACAGTCACTCATGTGGGATTTTCCGTGTGTGTAGGTGAATTCCATACCATCCTTTTCTGGACGGCGAGTATGTATAGCGATGTAACAAGCGCACACAACGAAACTGTGTCGTTGATGAAATTAGGTTGGACAAGATTGTTTGTCAATCAGTTTTTATCATTAGTCATCATGATCAATTATGCATTCAATCTTGTCTGATAAGATAGGAAACTTAGAAGAACCCCTCCGATTTCAATAAGCTGTAATAGATTAATAAGAATCAAAACAATGACAAGTAGTGAAGCGGTCGTCGCCCAGCGTCGTAATGGAATACGAGAGAAAACACACCGAGCAGGTAAGACACCATTCAGGAAATTATTCACGTAGGTTTATTGCATTATATGTATTGGTATATCTTTTGGTTCAACTTAGCAAGGTTACTTTAAGTATATTTAACCATGCCGACATCAAAAGAAGTCTATTTCAGGCTTAATGAGGTCAAATTCAAATTATATATCGAGAAAGCTAAGGTCCGGTCTCTCTCTCTCTCTCTCTCTCTCTCTCTCTCTCTCTTCTCTCTCTAAGGTAATTTTCTCTTTACTACTCTCTCTCTCTCTCTCTCTGTGTGTGTGTGTGTGTGTGGGAAGCTATCATAGCCCTTTGTTGGCCGAACCGGTTGAGCTTCAGACTGTCACTCGATGGGCCGGAGTTCAATTCCCGCGGCCGGCAGATGAAGAGTTAGAGGAATTTATTTCTGGTGATAGAAATTCATTTCTCGCTATAATGTGGTTCGGATTCCACAATAAGCTGTAGGTCCCGTTGCTAAGTAACCAATTGGTTCTTAGCCACGTAAAATAAGTCTAATCCTTCGAGCCAGCCTTAGGAGAGCTGTTAATCAGCTCAGTGGTCTGGTAAAACTAAGGTATACTTAACTTTAACTTTGTGGGAAGCTATCATAACATGCGCTAGACTGTCATATTTATGTAACACATAGGATAATAACTTTATCTTTCTGCTGCAGAATGGACGTAGTCCATAGACGCCGGATCCAACAGGCCATGCAGACCGTCTTGAGATTATTAGCCAACGAGGAGCAGTTATTGGCATGAGAGATGCTGGGATGACAGGCTGCCATCGCCAGGGCCATGGGACTCGACGGCGATCAGATGGCGAGGGCAATGTCACTCACTACGCGTCCAAGAAGCGGTCGTCCATGAATGATCACTGCTGAGGATGATCAGCGAATCGTCCAAACTGTGATGGAGAGGCCACTTTCATCAACTGTTGACATAACTCAGGAGCTGGGTTTACCGTGCAATCCCGAAACAACGAGACGGCATTTTAATGAGAACGGTTTACGATGTTGTATCCCAGCTAAAAAAAGAAAAATCAACTCAGGCAAATAAGGAATCACGACTGGATTTTGCTAGACACTATACCGAGGATGCGTATAATCAAAATTTTTGGAACTCGGTGATCTGGACGGACGAGAAGTCATTTAAGACAGCGGCTGCAAAGAGTCATATTTGTTGGCGACCTCTGAACACCAGGTTTGATGCACAAAACATACAAGAATTGAACAGAAGTTGACGCTGCACTGTGAGTTTCCATGGTTGGATGTGGTCTGGGAGACTTGACACGGACAGATGGTAACCTTAATTCGGTAAAATATATACAGATACTTGAAACCATTATTCCGCCTATTCGTGCAACAGCTATTCCCGCTCCTAACCCAATTCGATTTGTTCATGATCGAAGCCCCATCCATACTAGCCGCTTGGTCAGGGAATGGTTTCTAGAACACCCAGATATTGTTGTTAATAGATTAGCCAAGCGAAGGATGTGACATTGAAAATGTGTGGACAATGATGGTGAGAACATGGGATGTAGAGGATGAGTGAAGTCAGGCAGCACTATAGTAAATTAGCCATCGCCGAATGGGAAAATTTAAGACGTTTGCCCAACTATTGTCAACGTCTTGTTGAATCGGTTCCAGAAAGCCTAAATACAATTATTGAGGCTAAAGGGGGTTGGGGAAAGTACTGATTGCTTGGCCAGTTTGTACAGTAATAACATAATTTGTAATATGTTCAGAAAACAATCTTTGAAATGAGAAAAAACTATTGTAATTGCTATGGTGGGTTTGGCTGGGTGGCTGTGAATCAACTAATGGTGTAGGTGATGGTAAGTTCTGTTTAGCATCTATTAATTGTTATGGTTATGACTTATGCCATTTTGTTGTTTGTGTTATTTACAATAAACATGGCAGTAATGTAATATTCTTCTTTTGTTTCTTGAAAATAATTTACTTTACGTTGTTTTCTTTATGATGTTAGTTGTTTTTACAGGTAAAAATGATATTATTAATAATAATAACAGTTTTGCATTAGTTTCTATTCATTTTGATACTTGTTCTTTTGCCAGACTGTTAGACATTATGGTAATGCATATTTTTATCACCATATCATTTGATTCATTCATGATCATTCCTGTGTTGTAGGTTTTTGTTTACCATAAATATATATTATTTATAACAATAAGATTTTTTTACTGTAGTTTCTGTTCAGTTCCTATTTACTGTTCGTGTAAAACAAAGTTAGAATGTAACGCATGTCATCCATGAGGATGGTTCTGCATTCTACAAAGAAATCATGAGTAAACTGCTGGCTGCCACAGCGTAGTCGCACAGGGCCAGTAAACATTTGGGACAGCCGGTTTCCTGCTCACTGAATTACTTCCCGATCTACTTAAGAAACTATTAAACATATTTAGATGAATAGCAAAATTGTAATGTGGAGTTTCAAAATACTAACTTTATTTTAAATATATTATGATGTATATACAAAATTACACATTGTAAGAATTGTAAATGTATATTTTCTTAATAAAAGAAAAAAAAATAACGTATTTTGCACATTGGGTTAAGGATGAATTTAGTCTTGATAATATCATCTTGCCCTAGATTTTTATTTACTTTATTCAGCATATTTGAATACATGAAAGACTGAATACAGAGAGAAAAAGAAACCAATAAAAATTAAAAAAAAGAGAAACCAGAGAAAAAGAGCGATAGAGGCAGAAAGGAGAGAAAAAGAAAATAGAGAGAGGAGAAGGAAAAAGAGGGAGAGAGCGCGTCTCGGGTAATATCTTTATCTAAAAAAAATCTGTTTAAAAATAAAGCCTTTAAACATTTAAGTCAGGTTAGGCTGATTTTTCCCTTAAGTTTTATTTCAGGATCATTTATTTTCTATGAAGAAGCAGTTTTCCTTGTACGCCTGTCTAATTGCCATACACCTGACTGGGATTGGGTAACATCTCTGATACTGATGACTAAAATATCTAGTTTATATATATACAGTTCCTCGCTGGGTGAGCGGGTTGTTCTCAGCTACACCCTGTTGGTAACGAATCTCCGACCGGTTAGTGAGGAACAAGAGGAATTTGTTTCTGGTGATAGAAATTACTATAATGTGGTTCGGATTCACAATGAGGTCCCGTTGCTAGGTAAAATATAATCCTTCAGGCCAGCCCGAGCTGTTAATCAGCTATTTGTTTAATCTAGTGTATATATTTGTTTATCAGCCAACGAAGCTGTAATTGTCATCAGTACAGTAGAACGTAATATGAATGACACAGGATATAATCATTCACAGACTCCTCGTTAGCCACAGATGAGTCATTACGCAAAAAAGATGGATATATCATTACCATTTATATTTCACTTCAATTACTACAGTAGAGTTAAGGTGGTTATACATTTGGCCCTTTTCGCATTATACCGGGGCCAGACGCTAGTCATCCAGAAAGGGGTTAAATGGGATTCTCTCTT
The DNA here is from genome assembly GCF_040412425.1 of Macrobrachium rosenbergii. NCBI lineage: Eukaryota > Metazoa > Arthropoda > Malacostraca > Decapoda > Palaemonidae > Macrobrachium > Macrobrachium rosenbergii. Next base: position 43,212,477 of record NC_089784.1, read on the forward strand.
ACACACGGAGACCCCCACGAACTTTTATGAGTGACTGACATATCACTACTGTGTATGTATAATATATATATATATATATATATATATATATATATATATCATATATATATATATATATATATATATATATATATATATATATATATATATATATATATATATAAAATATATATATATATATATATATATATATATATATATATATATATATATATATATAAATATATATATATATATATATATATATATATATATATATATATATATATATATATATATATATATATATATATTCTTTAAAGAACGCTTCGTTGAACCATTTTCTCTCTTCGCCCGAACTATTGATATTAGACAGGGATGTACTCTTTAATGTACCGATCAGTAATTGAGTTACCTAACTTCTTGCGTCCAGTGTTAGTCACCATTATTCTTGATCGTGCAGTCTTCATAAATCACAAACCGCTGAATTGCATCCTTAACTGAGGGAATGCAAATCATTACCCACAATAGCGATTGTAAAGTTGATTTTCGAAATTAACCGCAGTTCGATAGAAGACTTCTGAACACCGTTGTTGTATCAGGTAAAATTACGGTAGTCGGCAACTTCTGGTGGCATCATCATTACGCCTTGAACGGATCGACTGACTGGACGGGTCAACAGGTCGTTAACTACAGCCAATCTATAGCCAATCTATATATATATATATATATATATATATATATATATATATATATATATATATATATATATGTATGTATGTATGTATGTGTGTGTTTGTGTGTAAAGAGAAACGTATATAGCATTTCTTTCCGAATGATTCTGACACTCTAAAGTAACCCTTATTAGAAAGAATTAATACCAGACTTCTTATGTCCAAGCCCTCGATGGTCGGCCGGTAACTTCCTCCACACCCTCTCTCTCTCTCTCTCTCTCTCTCTCTCTCTCTCTCTCTCTCTCAACATATTGTCTAATTACATCATCAATGGCACTTGGTTCCTTTCTCTATCCCTCCATCTCTATCTTCCCCTTTTTCCTATTCGTTTCTCTCTCTATTTGTCATTTTATATTTGCTCTCTCTCTCTCTCTCTCTCCTAATCCTTAGCCGTCCTAACTCGTGTCCTTTACGGTCGTAGGAAATGAACTTCCCTCTGACGGAAATTAACACGATTCTGCCACGTAATAATAACTCTCCAGAGATGAATGGCCTTCCCTCAAATCACGTGACCCCAGCTCTCTCTCTCTCTCTCTCTCTCTCTCTCTCTCTCTCTCTCATGACCTGGTCTTTCTTAGACTTCACTCCTACAGTATCTTCAAGCTCGCGTGACCTCTTTCACCGAGGAATTGTTTCCTTGGAGGGCAGAATGTCGTGGCTTGCAGCATCCGGGCCTTCAGTAATTCTTTCACCCTAGGATGGGATGAAAGAGGTGAAAAACGCTGAAACATTGTGTGTAAGTGTCTGCGTGTCCGTTCAAAAAATCGGAAAATAATCGGCTTATCTGAAACTTCTCTCATTTTTTAAAATTTAATCTCAAATGTTTTCCGTGCTACGAACTATTAACTACCGTTTATTTTAATGTTTAGTATATGATTTTCAAGCACTTTTGTTCAAAACCGGAGGGTATAGTAAGGAGTTCCTCGTCTGATTTCTTGTTAGGAGTTTCAAACGATTTCAGTGGATATTATATAAAAAAAAAATACTGGCAAGGCTTGAAGTTAGGCATTCACTGTACGGCTGTTTCTCTTGGAAGTGTATACACGCACACACTGAATCCTTGCATATATGTTTTCCGCGAAAAACGGAATCTTATGACAAATCAGAATCTCTTACGAACTATCCTGATCTTTCAGAACAATAACAGTGAACTAATCATCAAGATGTTAACCTTCAGATGAATTAAAGATCCCATATTTTACCTGGCCTTAATATCCTCTTCATTTAATATCTTTGGGTGTGAGCCTCTTTGTATGTGTTAAGACCTTCTGCTCTAATTGTGCAACGTAAATGAGTCATCCTATCATTCCTCTCTCTCTTCTTACACACACACACACACATATATATATACTGTATATGTATGTATGTATGAATATGTAGATATATATACACATATGTATACATATAACTTTGCATATATAACACGGAAGTTACAAATTTCTAAGACAAATGAAAACTTTGCCTGCCCTTCACACCATTTCTTAACGCTAATTTCCTTGAAACCTTCCTTAGTTGAGTCTAAAGGAGAGAAGAAATTATATTGGATTTGTAGAAGGCTAAAAGTTGAAAAATATTGTGAATGAATTTCTATCTTTTCCTTTTAACTGATTGCAATAAACAGAGCGAGAAAAACACTTGCTGACATGAATATGTATGTTTATCTGTGTGCAGAGTGTAAATGCCAACGGATACTTAGTGGGTGTTATGCTCCTCTTAAATAAATTACCCTTATAAATTTCCAAGTTCATTTCAAGCGTATGAAATCATTTCTTGGTGACCTGAGGATTACTTCGTTAGGAATGATTTGTATGAGCAATTTTAAATTTAAGACGATTCAGTGCTAGTTTGGCTAACAGGAGATAAATCATTTGCTTGCTAGGACTGGTATATTACAGCTATCTCTGTATCGGCAGCCTATGTGTACAATGTCCGTTTATCTGTCACTTTTGGCAAGCACACACGTTTGTTCATTTGGTTATAGAAGAATGCACATGAATCGGGTTGCATTCAAACCTTCGGCTTCCTCTCGCTAGTCCTAATCGCTTCTGTGAGTTAATGGCTACTGATGCACATGCAGCCCTATAATTTGTAAATCTGGAGGTCAAAATTATTCAAATGACGATAATGTTACAATAAAGAATTATTCTTCATCATTTTATGTTACGTTAAGATAAAGTAACCTATGTATACAAGTCAACTCTTTTGAATACCCACCTGTTTCATCTTTTAGAATTGCAAATAAAATTCTTGGACAATTCTTAGCATCTATAAATCGTATCGAAATAAATTAGTATTCAAAATTCTTAGTACATCCTTCATGTACACCTGTGATTACGATTTAAAATATGGCTTGTATACAACAAATTTGTTCTTTGTTTATCCTGGTGTTTGTTCATAGTGTTTCATTAAATCATCATTTTCGAAACGAAAAATAAGCAATTAAAGCTGAACCAAGTTATCGATAATCTGTTTGGTTTTATGTATGCGCACTGAAGCAGTCTAAATGAGGAGAAATCTGTATAATTTACGGACATCCCGTACAGGTTCACTTGTTGGCATAGACGAAAACATAACAATTCGTAATAGTCGAAATGCCTCATTAGATGTGTCTGTGTTTTTTCTTGTGTATATTATGTTTTGCGTCAGTTATGTTACTGTTCTTTAGAAGATCCCCGAATGCAAAGAAAAATCAGTGGAAAATCTATATTTTGTCTATTGAAAACATATCGAACTAACCTGGAAGTAACACTGCATACTGACATTAACATGCGGTCCGAATCAGAATGCTTATTACAAGGCAAATCTGCCAACACTTACATAACATCACGTACAGTAAGGTCTTGGAAGCACTAACAATATTGTACGGCATTCAATTTCAGTCACCTGCTTAGTGATCATTTATAAAAAAGGTGAACGATATGTAGTATAAATGTAATTCTGCATCTGTCTGAAGCAACTGAGTTACACCAACACTGATTTTTGTATAACTGACGTCTAATCTTAATGGCACCTGTTGGAGCCCGTTACACGTTGGAGATGAAGTTTCTGTAGTGCAAAAACTAATTTGGGTGACATAAGCTCCATCTTGTCGAATAACGCACCCGATAACCACAAAACTGGGCAAAGGCATACATTTAGGCCTTTCAAACTCGGGTTTATCTTTGACAAAGAGAGATTAAAAAGAAGCTTAAAAGATCGGAGTGCCTCTTTCGTTAACACATTTGCAACTGCGAAAACTTTACACAAGACAGTATCATGGATTAAAGATTGACATAACTTTAAAATGAAGAAGTTTGATGTGAGTGAATGGGTGTTAATGATAAGGAATGAGAAGAAAATGACCTGTTTGAGAGTTGGAAATAGGGATGAACCGTTTCTGTAATGGTCTTTCATTGTCTTAAAATATGCTTCTCCCTACAGGAGACTTCTATAATTTATTCCGTGGAGCATTCTTC
>NC_089784.1:43219144-43229144 GCF_040412425.1 Macrobrachium rosenbergii
TAAATCCCAACCGGGGATATTCCCAGTAGCGTGAATTGGATATTGCATTTGTAGCTTCATGAATGTATATAAATCAGGTGTGATAAAATTTCATAAATATATATATATATACATACATATATACTGTATATATCATATATATATATATATATATATATATATATATATATATACACTGTACATATATACATATATATCTAAAGCCACAAATATCATTTAATATCCAGTTAACTATATATAATATATATATATATATATATATATATATATATATATATATATATATATATATATTAAATAATTTTCATAATAACTTTCATCTTATTTACTCTATATATATGTATGCATCTGTGTATATGTGTGAATGTGTGCATGAGAGAAAGAGAGAGAGATGATTAGATATATGCTTTCTCTTGTAGGCGTTATCATTCTCATTTATTCAGTTACTACGATAGTATGCAGAGTAGGGGACAGGCTATACATACTTACATATATATATATATATATATATATATATATATATATATATATATATATATATATATATGTATATATATGTAATTCTAATAACCACAATGCCTCTTAACTTCTCGAATTCTTCGCGCTTTTTGGATATGCTTGTAACTACGTAGCTTCTAAAAATATCCAGACGGGAAGAAATTGAAGAGCCTGTGAATAGCAGTCACGAGAATTGACTCCATGTTACCATATATAATAAATATGAATTCACACTATTACACTTCAACAAATTGAAAATAAATTGCTTTGTTGCTCCAGTTTAAGATGAAATGGTATGGGCCAACTCTGCATATCTGAGAGTCATCACAAAAAAAAAATCCTTATATGAAATCAATCATAAGTCATAGCCCGGCATTAAAAGTTCATAAAATCTACACCATTGCTGAAAGCTTCATTAAATTGCCTCGTAAGTTAAATCGACTGTGAAGGCGACAACACCTTCAATAGAGATGATCAATGGTTTGGAGCCAGTAATTAATTCCTTTATTGATAAAGTTTTGGGATATTGTTTTTTAGGAAACATGGATTTTTAATCTAACAGTTTGGTAATGTCGTTATTGAAATCTGTATCTAATATGAATATAATCCAGTTTAGGTTCCTGTAATATATTTTAACAGTCTCATGTATTCTGAATAGCGAATAACATCTTTGAATTTCTCTTATGTATAGAATCTTTATTCAGAATATTCAGTTAATAAATGTATTTTCCTTTCACTTGACTCTGGATTCTTAATATTCTCTGGAAAATTTTAAAATAAAATAATTTTTGCCTTTTTAGGTAGGAATATTCATTTTGCATATTTACGTTATAATAATGATGATAATGATAAAGATAATAGCAGCGTCAGCACTTCGTCATCACTTTATTGCTTAGCTACACACATCTACAAATCAGTATGACTTATGTTGTAATAGCTATGATTTCTAACATTAAATTGAAAGAAACTGTGATGTTCCCGGCACTACTTTTGTGTTTAGCAATGTGCTAGATCATTCAGACATGTCAACCAAACGTTAGTTTGGAGTGCATCGTTTGCCAATGGTGGGAAACAAAGCTGTGCCTTGTAAAGGTGAGAACAAAAACATGTTATAGAGTATTGAATAGAAATCAACCAGAGAGGCTCAAGCGTTTCTCATGGGTTAAAATCTATACATATAATATATATATATATATATATATATATATATATATATATATATATATATATATATATATATATATATATATATATATATATATATATATATATATATATATATATATATCAAAACACGTTACAAGGTCTTTGTGGAAATAACGTCATACTGACCTTGATATTATAATTTATATGGCCTCAATATATATATATATGTATGTTTTATTTCTATCACTCTCTTTTTAATAGCAGAAAATACAAAGTACTCATGTAACCTTTACTTGAGTTTCAGGTGTGAAGTTATTATAGCCTCAGGATGTCAAGAGGACATCATTATTACCATTGACAGAGGTAAATGGTGCCAAAGGAAGTAGAGAAGATATTTCCAAAGAACTTAACAAACGGTCCAAAGTGCACAGTGCCTCTCCAGTTCCATGTAATCCACCAGTATTACTGCCAGTCACTGGCTTGATATTCAGCTTCTGTGGCTATTCAAAATTATTTCTTATGGTCCATCTGTAACTACACCAATTACCAGTGGCATGCTGGATGGTGATAGCGATGGTGCTACCTCTGCTGATGTTTGGGACAGCAAGCCTATGCGCGAGGACGCCAGTTCTTTGTCAGTGGTCACGTGACGAGAATGCAGGGTATTGTGCGAAGGCCATTATTTTCCTGAAGAGTGATGTGCGAGCCTCGTTTACAGACCTGTGTACCATGTCAGTGTTACACTGCATAGCATGGATAGTCGTGGACTCAGCATGTGGCTGTCGAGCATCAGCCATGGGAAAGATGCAGTCATGTTGCGCTTTACTGTTGCGCTGGAAGATTGATAACCTTTGGTTATCGACTTGCAATATCACGGACAAGTCAATATGTAAGTGGAACATTGAGCAGACAGAGAAAAATCGATAAACTGAAGCTGCCATGCATACAGTAAGAAGAGCAAACTGGCAGAATATTAAACACAATCCTGCGCTTAAGGGCGTTTGATAAATGTTTTCGCTAATATCTCCCATGTTTTAATGAATCAGTTTAAATTTTTGTGCCTGAGTTTATTTTTGTATAGAGGCAAGGACTGTAACCTGACATTTACGTCTTCCACCCCCATTACCTGGTAACCCACCCCAATTTTTCAAAAATGCATCTCCTCATAACTTACTGCAAACTAAAGAGCTCAAATTTACATTGTGACCGATCTTATATATTAGACAAAGTAAGAGCGTTTTTATAATTTTTTTTTTCTTTTTTTTTTTAATGAATATTTTTCGTTTTTTGAAAAAACTTCGATTGATTTTTTTGGGAAAAAAATTCCCCAAAAATTTTCGCGGGACAAAATGAACAAAAAAACTCTCTCTTTGTTGTAAATAATTTATTTGCTTTCATTTGCTTTTTGTTTCATTGAGATCGGTGCATTCGTTATGGAGGAATGCAGTTTTGAATGTCGATAACTGGTTTTGAGATATCGCCTTCAAGTTTTATAACGATATGAGAGCGTTGACAAATCGTTTTTCGCTAATACTCCCGTGTTTTTAATGAATCAGTTTCAGATTTTGCCTGGGTTTATTTTTGTATAGGGCAAGGACTGTAACCATAATTTTCGTCTTCACCCCCATTAGCTGAAGTATTACCCCCAAAATTTTCAAAATGCATCTCTCCTCCATAACTTCTTTTAAACTAAGATCTCAAATTTACATTAGTGAACAGATATTATATATTAGGACAAAGTAAAGGAGCTTTTTTCAATTTTTTCTTTTTTTATGAATATTTTTCGTTTGAAAAACTTCGGTTGATTTTGGAAAAAATGCAAAAAATTCGAGGACAAAGCTGAAACTCTCCTATTTGTTTGTAGACAACGTTGTTTAACTTTCGTTTGCTTTTGTTTCATTGAGATTGGTGCATTCGTTATGGAGGAGATGCAGTTTGAATGTCGATAACTTTAGTTTTGAGATATACTGATATTTTGATTCTGTGTATTTGCTTGCTGTTACACAGTTTGATGTTTTATGACATATTTGAAAAGCCAAAATATATAACAATAGACTTAAAGTAATATAACTTCGCTAAATAGGCTAGATGAAGCGAGTGTCCAACACAGCTCAGGTTGGGCAGCGACGTCTTACTTGGTCAAGCTCTGAGCTGCTACTGACTGACTGTCTGACGTCTGCACTAACACACGGCATTTCTGGCTAACTGATGCGTACTAGGTCTAGTTGCATATAACATTTAGATATTATTATTTCATAGCTAAAAATTACTACCGATATACTGACATTATCCTGTTTACATTATACGAAAAATCTGTTTTTGTCTGATAAGGTTACTGTTTTGTTTATAACTCCTAAACTATGGCGTTTTTAATAAAACTTTCTGAGAAGATAGTCAGGATATAATATGATTACCATATATAAATATCTCCAAAATTTTGATTTTTCGATTTTTATCAAAACCCAGGATGTCAAGAGGACATCATTATTACCATTGACAGAAATTAAATGGTACCAAAGGAAGTAGAAGATGTTCAAGAGCGACAAACAGTCCGGTCACACCAGTACTCTCCAGTTCCATGTAATCACCAGTGCGCCCAGTCGCAACGGAAGCTATTCCCTTCTGTTGGCTATTCAAAATTATTTTCTTATGAATACATCTGTGACTACACATAATTACCAGTGGCATGCTGGATGGTGATGCTTGATGGTGCTACCTCTCTGCTGATGTTGGGACAGCAAGCCTGTCTTGTGAGGACGCCAGTTCTTTGTCAGTGGTCACGTGACGAGAATGCAGGGTATTGTGCAGAAAGACCATTATTTCCTGAAGAGTGATGTGCGAGCCTCATTTACAGACACTATGTACCATGTCAGTGTTACACTGCATAGCATGGATGGCAAAGTCGTGGACTCAGCATGTGGCTGTCGAGCATCAGCCATGGGAAGATGCAGTCATGTTGCCGCTTTACTATTTGCACTGGAAGATTATATGACAACCTTTGGTTATCAGCTGTATCACGGACAAGTCAGCTATGCAAGTGGAACGTAGGCAGACAGAAGAGAAAAATCGTAAAACTAATGACCGCATGCATACAGTAAAAGCAAGCCTGACAGAATATTAAGCACAATCCTGCAGCAAATAGCCTTCTAAGGAGCAATCAGACTTGAATTTTGAGAAAAGCGCCAGTTCATCCCTTGGAATGATTGGTGCTAAGGCGATGTTTGCTTACATACGGAGTATTAGTATGAGGACTATGTTCTCCTCCCGGAAGCGCAAGAGGTTAGGTGTGTAAGTAGTTTTGTGAAATATATGATGCAGGATAAGGCGATGCCCATGAATTAGACAACACAAGAGGCCAAGCAGAAAGTGCCACTTGGCACAGATGCAGAGCTGTAAGAGGATTACTGCTTCGGGCACTGCAAGTCTTACGCTACAGCAACTCCAGCAGCCTGTATAACCTGCTTCATGAAACTCTTTCAGGGCATGAAAACTGCTGCTAGCATGCAGTAAGCAAGGAACATAGGGTTCTGCTTTCAAAATGTGCCCTCTCAAAATCTGATGACACACATCAAGTGCAGCAAAGTGGATTCTGGGCGAATTCTCTATATGCAGGACTTGGTGCTAGTCCCGCTGGCCTTGTGTATGTGGACAGTTGTCTCAAAGGCCTTGTGGAAATTAAATGTCCGAAGATTATGAAAGATATTCATCCACTGGACATCGCAAGTCTGCCAAAGCAAAAGCAATCAGCCTTTTGTTCAACACTTCAAGATGGTAAACTCTGTCTAAAAAGGTCACATGCATATTACTGGCAAGTACAAATGCCTATGGGTATCTGTAATGTCCAGTGTTGTGACTTTGTACTGTGGTCTCCCAAGGGAATGGTAACAGAGACTATCCAGTTTGACTCTGACTTCTGGGAAAAAACTGCCAAAAAGCTATAAGATGTTTTTGTTGGGGAATTATTGTCATACCTGAGCACTTTGAGCAGAGTTCCAAGGAAACATGCCTTTTGTATAAGTACCAAGCAAGGAAAATATATTGACAATTTACAATTATGTATCTTTATTCAGTTTACATGGCTTACAATATGCATTATTATTTATAGGTGTTTATATATTATTCCACATGTACATATAATGATTATTTACATGTATGAGTACAATTTATCCAAGTTTATTTCATTTTCTTCACTTGAAGAATATAATAAACTTTTATTTATATGATGTATGTATTATATATTGTAATGAATCCATAATTGCTGTCAGATTTAATAAAGCATTTGTTAAGATTACATAAAGCTTTGTCTTAGTCTTCTGACAGACATAGGCCTGTTTCATATTTGGGTATTTTCTAGCTATTGTTCTTGAAATAAATGTTGAATTTAGAAATACTGACCACAAATGTAACATATTGACAAGTAGACATAATTCCATAATGCTAATTCATACATGTTTGATTATGCTGTCTAATGTAGAACTTTAACAAAGTCGTTTTATTCATTTCACAACTGGTTCTTGATGATTAACCAAAAAACCAGTAACATGTACTATTTGTGTAATCATGGGCTTCAAGTTCACAGGAACAGTTTGACCAATTATCTTAAAGTTTTTCATTCTTTCAATAGCCCGTTCCACATGGATGCGCACTCTGGCAATGCACTTTGTCAGAATCTCCTCTTGAGGAGTTAGATGACCCCTCTTCTTTAAGAATGGCTGAATATTAAGATTTACTTGCTGGCTTTGGAGTATTTCCTTTATGTCGAAGCCTCTGTCGGCAATAACAAGATCACCTGGGTAGAGCAACTCTAGTAAACCAGATTGTTTCACTATCTCTTTATCTGATATTGAACCTTCAAACACATTAGAAAGGAATGAAATTCCTCCTGTGGGTGCAATCCCAACCAGCACCTTGAAGGTACAATGGTTCTTGTAACTAGAATACATGTTCCCTTGTTCAGCAAAATCCCTTCACTGTTATACAAAGATCATCAAAACAGTCAGTGATGACGCGCCACATTTGGAATGATTTAAAACATGGAGGCAAGTTCTGCTTTATGAGATCTTGTAATGGGAACATGCGTTTGCGAAGGCTTGAAGTTTTCACATAGAGGTATTGAATCCAGGTGTTGACCGTAGTCGAGACAGTTGAAGCACTCACTCCAAACCTGTAGGCTAGATCTTTGTTCGGGAAAGCTTGTCACAATTTCATACAGGTTAGCAGTAACTGCTTTTTCAGTGAAAGTTTCCATTTTGACTTAAGCTTCCTATTCCTTGTTTTGGAACCACGCCAGTATGTTAAGTTGGAGATTTCTTCTCTGAGGCATGAGAACAAAATTGTTCAAACTGTTCGACTGTAATGCCAGAATAGAAGTGAAACAGAATAATCAAATGTTTGTGTCATTTCATTTTCCATTTTTTTCTCCAGGGCACGCTGTTTCAAGATAGCATCAATTTTATAGGAAGTTAGCTGACTACATACAAATACAGTTTGTTTGTTGCTCTGATTTCTTAATTGGTGAAGTTGCCACATTTTTTTCCTGACATTGTTCTTGAGTTTTCGAAATGTTTTCTATGTTATGGATGTCCCCAGGAGGTCTTTGTACTTCCTTGTCACAGGAGGGACATAGTTCTCTGGAGCTGATTATGTCTTCCATGTTGTCTTGATCAACTGCAACCCTGAGCCTCTTGCTTGAAGGTGTTACTCTTTCCTTTGGTAGTTTCCTTTTTTTCTTCATTTTATTGACCTGCAATTAGAAAAGTGTATTGCCATTTTGTAAGTTGTACAACACATCACTGTCATCATGTATAACACTTATAGTAAGGCAATAAATATTGTCCAATTTACAGATTTAGTTAATTAGTACACTACACTCACTATCACAACTCACAATAATCAATAAGTAATATACTAGCCACAATTGTGGAATAAATATTTTTCATATTACAATCTATATGTCAAAACTCAAATGGCCCCCTCAGAAGAATTTGTTTAAATTCATTTTGACAACTAGCAACTACTTAGACGTACTATTTTCTGGACGTGTTTCTTATTCTAGAATGCTTATATTGTATTCACAAACAATTTAGTGGTCATACGCTGACTTTTGGCTAAGATATATGGTAAATACCACATGTTTGTCATAACTCATAACTGCTCAGATTTATATTTTGAGACTTGCTTCTTATTCTAGAGTGCTTATATATGTTATTTCACAAACGATTTGGTGATTATACATTGACTTTGCTAAGATATATAGTAAATACCTTATGTCCATAAAAAATTTAAAGGGCCTTAGAGTGACATTTATATAAAGAACTTTTTGACACTTTTTAACTACTTAGAATTCTTTTATTAGACTTTTTTCTTATTCTAGAATGGTAAATGCACAAGTGGACCAAATTTCATAAACATAAATTTCTATATAGCTGCCCTTCAAGTAATTGCTAACAATACTGATTTTTTCATAAAATAATTTTCCAGTTCTTCACCCCGTTACAGATTTTTTTTTGTTGTTGCCATAGAAGGCTGAAACTTCAAACAGAAAATCCCACACCATCCTACTTGAAGACTGAAGCTGTAATTCCATCAAGACAATTCAAATAATTTATATGTGTATTTTTGCATATACTATTTCCACTTTTCACTATTTATTTTTTAAAAACATTTGTAAAAAATATTATTTAATGTACTTCTTTGATTTCCTCCTAACCCAAGATTAAGAATTAGCTATATATTGCAACAGGAATAAATCTAGAAATAAACATGTAGAAAAATAAACATTTTATAATAGGTCAAAGTGGTGGTTCCCGAAGTGGGACCACTTTACCCACGAGGTACCTCAAATGGATGGTTACCTATGGAGGGTTAAATCCCTTGGAACTTTTCTGCCTTCTCTGTTCAAAAAAATATGATACAAGAGGTAGAATTTCACCATTCCCAGATATACAGTAATGCTATGCTAATAATAATAATAATAATAATAATAATAATAATAATAATAATAATAATAATAATAATAATAACAACAGTCAAGATAAAGTACTTACATACACACTAATACATATAGGCACACAGCCTACAGGGTATATAAAGCAGGTGTTACCTTATATTGAGATGCATAGCTTCTGCTTACGTAGCTTGGTGATTACTCATACAGAACACTAGACATTCATAGAAATTAAAAGTATATACTGTTCAGCAGGGGGAGGCAATAGCTATATACAGGCAGCCAAGACTTTTGTCTTCCTTTCTAACATAAAAAAATACAATACTGTGGTTTAGAAGTTGCCAAATATATTTGTCGAGCCTCATTTGATTGAGCTATAAATTTTCCTTGCTCTGTCTTCGTAGGGGCGTGATATTTAACCATAATATGTGGGGGGGGGGGAGGACAGAGTATACTGTGTCCCCCTAACTCAAATTTTGGGGGGACACGCCCCCCCGTGAGTTATACCCCTGCAGTATACCATTTGGTGATTATACATTGACTTTTGACTAAGATTAATGATTCAGAATTTTTTGTACATTATTACAAATATTTTCTTTACTCAGTGCCAGTGTGCTGTTACTCACCTGTTCCACTGTAAAATTTGCCGGGACAGGTCTGGATGTTTAAGTGGGTCCCTTTCCGCCAAATTGAAATGTTTAGCTGAATATAAGTCCATTTTTTACTTTGTCAACTGTGAATCCCTGCCGCCTACATTCTCTAATCCATCACTCACACTTTTCTCTATCACTCTTAGGCTTTGGAAATGGCAGCCAGCCAACATCTCTCATGTAATCTATGTCAGCATACCTGCTATCACTCTTACAAAGTCCATAACAGCAGTGCTTCGTGGCCCTTACCTTTATCACACCTGTACCACTTGATATGGTTGGCTGGAGCTCCATTATTTACACAAAGTTCATTGCTTTGTCATGGGGCACTCAGCTGCGTTTGTATGTCCGAGTCCGACCTGCTTGATGCAAACACGAGCACGCGCACTGGCGCGGTCTATTTTTAGTAACAGGGGCCAGTTGTCGATCGCTGCTATTAAGGCTTTGCGATGTGACAACCCCATCAGCCCACCTTTGGAAGGTACAATCAGCCAAGTGGACACCTGGCCTGAGTGGTACGGCACTTGGCTCACGTTCGACAGGTCTGTGGATCGCTCCCTGCCTACAACCCACAAGTCCGCTTAGCTATAAATGGGAACTAGCGTCCTCTGGGGTCAAGATAAAGAGTCTACACCTCTGGCACCACCCTCCAAAGAGGAAGAAACAGTAATGATAAAATTGATCTAATAACAATCAAGAGTTTTCAAACACAGGAAGGATAAAAGATCCCACTATTCAGAGCAAGTCCTCTGTTATTATA
>NC_089784.1:43249144-43266644 GCF_040412425.1 Macrobrachium rosenbergii
AATATTGAAAACAGCCCGATAGAAATACTAGAAACAGATTCTCTGGCCTCATAAATGTAGGCATAGATAAGACTTTCATGTCTCTATCTTTCTTAGTTGCAGAGTTATCAAGCAAAATGTTTCATGGCTGCCATTTTGTATGCCATCTTTATCACAGTGGTAAATAAAGTAGTATGGGCTCTGGTAATATCTTCAATTAACTCTTCTACCCAGGAAGACATTATCTGAATAATGATTGGTGCATTTATTTCAACAAGGATTTACTCAAAGTCAGAAATCGAAACAACTAGCGGCCATATTGAAATTTTGCGTGGACACCCAGATTTTTCAAAAGAGGGGGTTAAAATGAGCACTTGTGCCAAATTTCACGCTTGTATCACAGACTGAAGTATTTTTCTACTTATCTGCTGCACTATACATAGTACGAGATGTAAGACCGGGAGATTTTCACCAAGTTCCACCGGAGGGATTTGCATATTTTGACCTAATCTCTCTGGTAACTCTGGAATGGGACCTCCTATTTCCGCTTTTTTCTTTCTCTTTTCCTTCCATGATGTTCTTTGGTCTTTTCCTCTGAACCTTCTATTTCCTCTCCTTTCTTTCTTATTTCTCTTCGCTATTTCTTTTGTTTGGCTTCTTTTTCCTCCGAGTCTTTCATTTTTTACTCGATACATACGGGAGTATATTTGTGTCTATGTAATATATTTAAAAAAAATATTTGTATCAAGTGCATAAGAAAATGAGAGAGAGAGAGAGAGAGAGAGAGAGAGAGAGAGAGAGAGAGAGAGAGAGAGAGAATTTTCAAAAACTTTAAGAGTACGTAGATATTAATGGAACAAAATGTCCCATGATTAATCAACTATCACATTGAAGCACCTGCCTTTTTTTTCAAATAGTTCACCGAGCCATATACGTAGCTTTTGGAATAAATGATAGACAGCATTTTTTTTTTAGTTATTAATGATTCATATCAGCAAAAAACCAAGCAGTCATGATTAGTATTGCAGAAAGATGCACTATATGAAAAGTAGCTACCGATAATTACCGGCGCTAAGAGAGAGAGAGAGAGAGAGAGAGAGAGAGAGAGAGAGAGAGAGAGAGAAATCCTGGACTGTTACAGACCTGAAATTTGATAAACGATATGAAAGGAAGCTGTTGAGGACGAACATTTTTTGAAGGAATCAGTAAGGAGAACCAAGAAGGACAGATAAACCTTGATTGTTTGGAGTAGAGACAAAAACAAGGAACAGAGACAGATGCTAAAGAACAACAGAGGAGGAACAGATTGTTTGCAAAATGCAATATGAGCATAAATTCGGAATTACTTTTGTAAGAACACTCTGTTATCTATTTACATAACAGCAGTCTTGAAAGCGAGACCTTCTTTGAAACTCCGCTGTGTGAGGGATACATACAATTAAGTGAAGCAGAATTGACTTCAAACCATGGATAGTATTTTCTTCAATCATAGTAGGTTTCTAAATTGATGAACTGCATTGAGAGACCTTGGTAAATTTGGTTCAAGTAGATATAAACGTTATAATGAAATGTTACCGAAGTTGGATAGTTACGGAAGGTGTAATTTCAAGAGCTATGTTATGGAAGTTATTCAAAATTAATTATAAGCTTTAGATACGAAGATATTAAGGTAAAATCTATACATTTGACATATCTATTTTGAAACAAATGGCTCGAGTTGATATATTCATTAGCTAATATTCCTAATCTCACAGAATCTTCCTTTTATAAAAATTGGACGAGATAATGTTTCTTTCCAGAATATTGTTGGAATGAACATTTTCTTGTTTAGCCCCCACCAGTTCATGGCATGTTTCCTTTCACTAACGTGAACGAAAATTGCACTTTTCTCCGGTGCATATCTTGTACAGTTGAATGCTGTTCTAATCTCTTTTCCATTGATTTTCCAGTCTGACCAATATAAAAGTTTTCACAGGCCTTAGAAGGGATTTGTTTTGTAGTGTCGGGAAAGCTGTTTATCAGATTTTGTTTCAAAGTATGACTGTTCGTAAATGATTCCTTAACTTCAAAATTCTTGAGGAGACTTGAGCCCAGGCTTTGAATTTTGATGTGGTGCCATTATTCATTATGATACCAGCTGATGGTATGTTGAAATTTTATCTAATTTATATTAAAGTAATTGACACTGGACTAGGCTAGAGCAAACGTGTGAACCCTCCCGCATAGAAAAACATGATCTGTTAAGAGAGTACTGACCTCTGGCACTAATGAGTTTACTGGTCTTCCTCATTTTCTTATCTTTTCAGTTGTAAATATTTCTTCCAAACGACTGTTCGTTTCTGTTTAACATATAGATGTTAAATTTATCACATGATGTATCAGTCCTCTTGAAGAGGTCCCAGAATGATTAAAGGCGAAACCTGTTAAGATTTATATCCAATGTTTATTTTTGCCTTCAGTACATCTGCATATATAATCACCTGTTCTGGTTCCTTCACACACACACACACACACACACACACACACACACACACACACACACACACATATATATATATATATATATATATATATATATATATATATATATCAATGGGAAGCGGACATAAAGACTTGCTAAAAGAGTCCAATTTATTCCCGACGTTTCAATGACTTCATTACATTTTCGAGGCTGTATAAAATAAATTATTGCTTTTAGCAAAGTCCACCTCCCATTAAATATATATATATATATATATATATATATATATATATACTATGCTATAATGTGTGTAATATGTGTATGTAATAATAATAATGTGTGTATCTTCAATATAACTGTAATAAGAAAACAAACATTATTATATATCTGGAAATAACTGGCAAAATAACTTTCAGATATAAATGCTGGCGAGTTTTCATGCGATGCGGGGACTCTTTGATACATCGTGTGATAGAGCTAACATCTGTAAACGAAACAGGCTGGTCATTTGGAAAAGATAAGAAAATGAGGAAGACCGGCTGCTTTCATTAATGGCACGGGCGTATTTTTGCTGCAGGAGGAATTTATCTCGGTGTCAATGCTGTGTAAATTGAATGAAGCAGCTACCGGCTGACATCGCAATGATGGCAGCACCACATCAAAATTCAAGAAGCCTGAGCACAATCTCTCAAATTTTATTGAGAATCATTACAGCTGATCTCTTTTGGCTGAAGCTCTGGGTAAACATCCAAGCACGCGTGATGAACTAATCGAGAAAGAAGATGCCAGCAACACAGGCATGCGCAGAATATAGATTACGTGAAGAAGCCATGAGCGCAGTGGTAAACAACCGTTCCCAACAACTTGTTGCGGAAGTGACCATCTCATCGGTATGAGGAAAGATTCTGACCAGTTAACAATGAGTGCTGTCGCTCGACATTTGAACCTGAATATGTCAAATAACACACCTTGTGTGCAAAGCTTATATTGGTGAATGCTTCATGGCTGCTGTGTGATGCACGCTCCGTATTATCAACTAGGCTATTTATTCATTATAACGTTTATATCTGCACAGATCTTGCTGTCGATTCTCAGTTGAAACACTATGACGAGAGAAAATATCATGATTTGGTCAATTCTGCTTTCGCCAATTGGCTGTGTGTCCTCACAACTTGATTTCAAAGAAGATATACTGGGCTGCTGTTATGTAAATAGTAACAGGGTGTTAAAGTAATTCCGAATTTATGCTCATGTACATTTTGCAAGCAATCTGTTCTCCTCTGTTGACTAACAGCATCTGTCTCTATTCCTTGTTTGTGCTACTCAAGTATTGGAGTTATCTGTCGCTTCTTTAATTCTCTTACTGATTCGCTACAAAAAATGTTCGTCCTCAACAGCTTCCTTTCATATCGTTTATCAGAACTCGGAGTCTGTGGTGTCCCGAGACTGCTATACTCTCTCTCTCTCTGCTATGTCTCTCTCTCTCTCTCTCTCTCTCTCTCTCTGCCAGCACGCCGATATTATCATTGCCACACTGTATAGTGCATCTTTCTGCAATACCCAATCATGTTTCTTATTTTGCTTGATATGAATCATTAATAACTAAAGAAAAATGCTGACCTCATTTATTCAAAACTGTGCTATTCATTATTGCGAATATGGTCAGACCAATCATGGTTTCATTTTAAACTAAATTAATATCTACGTGCTGTAAGGATTTTAGAAGACTACTCTCTTCTCTGCTCTGCTCTGCTCATATATACTCACTACTCTCTCTCTCTCTCTCTCTCATTTTCTTGTGCACTGATACAATGTTTTTAAATATATTACATGAACACAAATACTCAGTGATATTATCAGTAAAATGAAGACTCGGAGAAGCAAACAAAGAAAGGAGAAATAGAAGGTTCGAACGAGAAATAAATGAAGAAAGAAATGAGGTCTCAGGACCGCCGAAGACCAGGTCAGGCTATCAAATCGATTAACTTCCCGATGTCTTATGTAAACACTGTATGGTGCAGCAGACAATATGAAGCTGCTTCAGTCTGTATCCACAACGTGAGGAAATTTGGCACAAATGTCATTTTCAACGAAAAATCTCGAATCCTGCAGTTCAGTATGACGCTGTTGTTTCGATTTCTGACAGTAAATCGATGAAAACAAGTATTCGGGTAATGTCCGCAGACAGAAAGAGGATGGTGAATGACCTGCACTGTGATAAAGATGATACAAATAATATGGCTTTGTACAACTGACTAATACGGCTAAAGACAAGTTTATGAAAGTCTTATCTGCTGCCATTTGAACCGAAAAATCTGTTTCTATGTTTCTGCTCGGATCAACTGTTACGTAGCAGAAAAGGACCCTAATGTACGAAAGCTAACTGCAACTGAACAATGTGCCTCTATATTCAGCCTTCTTTTTAGACGCGAGCTATTGCAGATTCAAGATGCGTATGTCAACTTTGGTAACGAGCAAATTCTCATTCAGTGTATCTGGCGCATCATTACAACCTATTACTCACTACGTGTGTTACACCTCACATTCTGGCTTACTAAACTACTAGCTTAGGCCTGCATGCGAAGTGTTGTGAAGAGTGGTGGCTAATTTTGCTGACTAGTGATGTAGCTACACCTGCCCCCGCATTGTCTGGCAGGTGTGGGGTATGCCGAAGTAACTGATCTGCTG
This sequence comes from Macrobrachium rosenbergii, assembly GCF_040412425.1. NCBI lineage: Eukaryota > Metazoa > Arthropoda > Malacostraca > Decapoda > Palaemonidae > Macrobrachium > Macrobrachium rosenbergii. The sequence continues at coordinate 43,254,273 of NC_089784.1, forward strand.
AAAGATGTGTAGTTGCTGAAGGTGGTCGATGTTATCCTTGCAGTAACCCTTTAACTGCAGTGAACAACTACACCCTCTTCCGCTGCTTGTGACAGTGGCATCTCTGACTGAGCTGTCTCCAATGCCTGTCATGGAGAAATAACACATGAAAATCCCTACTGCAATTATCTTCTGATTTTAACATAGATAGCCATGATATGTTTGAAAGGACTCGTTGGTACAAATCGCGCCTACATCTGTTTGGCTGAACTGAGCCTAAATGAGCAAACACTGTGTTTGTAATGCTCACTTCGACCCTTGCTAATGAAGCTGAGCGGCAGGTATGGCGTCGTATTGCATCCTTTCACCAAGGCCTTACGGATGCTTTCGTGTGTCTTTGCTGCTTTGCAATCACAGAAGTAGTCGAATGCCTGAGATAACTGAAACTACCTTGAACTCCGAACCACAGAGCTGATTAACAGCTGCTCCCTATTATAGTGAAATGTTGCAGAGAAATATGGCGGGACCGAAGCTTTCAAGCTGGTTTCAATGATACAAGTAACCGGCTCTGTGTGGATACATCTGGTTCTTCACTGTGACATGTTCTTTTCTCCGGAGCTGTCTAGATGAGACCTCCCTATTGCAAAAGGCAGTGTACAGGTATTATTTCGCTCTGACATGACCATCACCTGTACTAGTTTGTAATGTTACCTCATTAAGTGTGAGCACGCTGATGAACTGTTGAGCAAATTGCTGTCAGGTCGATATACTGAATGCCGCATTTACAAAAATACGGCGTCTTCATTGCCAGACACATTATTCTTTGTTTAGCGGCTTTTCATGCGGTTCACTTCTTCACCTGTGGTAAACTTCTTCTGTGTCAAGTTTTACGTTATTAAACGTGAGCCCTACAGCTCTTTGTGTCATTTGCCATGTTTTGCTCCTCTGTGCCACTGTCTTCATCAGCAGGTCAAGCGGCTTGTTCTGGCACAATGTTGCGATAGTTGAAATCATTATGTTACTTATCATATTCAGGGATTATGGTATGCACAAGAGAATGAACCTTAAACTACATTCTGGCACAAAGGAACAGCATTCCACGCTGTGATTAAGTACACTATGATATATTTCTTGACTGGGCAGAGAGCACCGCCTTAATGTCTGTGTGCTGACCCAGTAAGTATGGGATATAAGCCTGTGTCCTTCGTCAGTGCATTGAAGTCCGTGTGATCTGTCTGCCGTCTTGGCGGTATGAACAATGGGCCCACTTTGCGGCAGATCTCCTCTGTCACAACTGGATCTGCCAGCTATATACTGCAACAGTGTTGAACAAACACGCACAAGTGTGCAACAATGCTGGAGCCAGCATGACTGCTAGCTGTGCAACAGTGGTCACCAGTGACACTGATTGTGCGTTGTTTGTTCCTCTTTTTAGGTAAAAGCCAAAGATAAATCACACTAGTATAGACTTGCAGCTCTGTCGGGAAAGACATTTTTCCAGCCTACGAGCGATATGATTTTTAACTGATCAGTCTTATCTTTTAATATATGCTATATGAAATCATGAACAAAATATTACTTACTGTATGACACTAAATGTGTATAGCAAAACAAGCTATAAGGCTATGGTGAAACACATAGTCTGATGGCTAACCATCTTGGCAACTCCCAAATTCTGACTGGATGCCTGCAATATTTTCAGAAAAAGAGTGACTTCTATGAAAGGTATGTACCAGGCTAATAACCCCTTATATCATTAACAGGCAGCCATGAATATTGCTAGAAACATAAAGAAGGTAGACAAAGTACAGTGGGAAAAAGAAAGAAATGAAAGCAGAAGTAAACGTTAAAGTCTATAAACAAGAATATAACACTGATTGTAATCTTGTTGCCTACTGTCTGCGTCAACAACATCTACCTGAAATTACTTCTTTCTACTCTGTTGCTTTTTGCTCCCTTTCTCCTACATGTGTGTTACCCTACTATCCTTAAACTGTCCCTGTCCCTCTTTGTCTGCTGTCATCCCATGATGACATTCCTATCTGGTATATATAACACAGATATAGACAAATTTTCACCAAGTTCCATGAGATCACACATTTATTATATATATAATATATATATATATATATGTATATATATATATATATATATATATATATATATATATATATATATATTATATATATATATATATATATTATATATATATATATATATATATATATATATATATATATGTATATATGTATAACTGCATATATGTATATATAAAATATGTGTAAGTATTGTGTGTGTACAATATTAATTCACAGCGTAACATTGAATACTATACCATTACGAAAATAAGGCATACAAAGCTGCCAGTTTTAATCTGTGAAATAATAATTCGACAACTCTTTCCAAATGATAATAACCGATAATCGAGAAATAAGACTATAATATGGCAATACGAAAATGACCGAAAGAAGTTTGAATGTACGTCGTTCTCTACTGCAAGTCCAGGCATGGGGCTGATAATCCCCACCTTAGTGAAAGGAAAATCACTTGATATCTGAAGAATGAATCCTTTGCTTGTGACATACAAAACTGAAGAGACAGTAATATTTCATCATTCTCGTTAATGCAAGATATATTAACAGTTGCCATTCAAAGTATTATATCAAAAATATTTTACAAACACACATAACAACTTATATGTATGTATATATATATATGTATATATATATATGTATATGTAGCATGTATATATATATATATATATATATATATGTATATACAGCTACACTGTACTAAATATATATATATATATATATATATATATATATATATATATATATATATGTATATATATATATATATATATATATATATGTATATACTAACTGTGTGTGTGTGTGTGTGTATGATAATGTGTTTGGCTGTGTTACGTCAATGTATCTAGAAAATTCATTAGTATATTGTTGTAAATACGAAAAATAACTAGCTAAAAAACAAGAGATATAATTAAAACTTGTTTCTTAATAACAAACGTGGTTAGAAGGTATTCTATTTAATTTGAAGTCTGTTTAAGTAACACCTGGACTTCATGTGCTTTGGCCTGATTCAAGCCGCTCTTTATGGCCTCTCTGAACCAGGCTGTAAGCATATGACTAGAATCTGCGTTTGTGAGAACTACCTGCTGTCACCAACCATTACCTAATTCTCTAATCTATTTATGAAATTAATGAGATTTGAACGACTCACACATATAGTTTTTGGTTCGGTATTCGCGCGCTGCTGCTAACGAAGCAGTGAAGTCGGTAAAACGGAGAAGATAAATAAAATTCCCGAGAATGGTTCAAACTGGTCTTGCTGGCCTATCTTTCGTTCATAAATCGAATCACGGCGGGCGCGATCGAGTCGTGTGCTTTTCTGACTATTATTGACGGGTGTGTCGCTGAACCAAACCAGCGGTTGCTAGCCCCGGTAAATGGATCGTTAACGTCGTGGCAGGCAGAACAAGAAAAATGAAGTAACAATTGAAGAAATTGGTAGGGTAGCATATCCGGCTTTAATCGAAAAACGGTTTTGCATCGTAAGCAGCACACTGTTGACAAGTACCAGCTACAGCAGAAAAACAAACAAATATTGAAGTCATGATCTTCTTGTCTTTACCTGAAAGCATCATTTTAACTTTGTTACGGTAAAAGATTTCAGAGGCATTGCTCGTTGACAGATGCAAATACTAATTGACATTGTTAAATTACCTATTTATGTTTATATTACTTTACAACAATTTAGTAATCTAAGTAATGGAATGCTAATTATATGTACATAAGCAAAGAATTCCCTATTGCTTTTAGAAGAGGAACACACAATAGTTTTATTTTCAAAAATATTTCTTTGCGAATACCGGAAGTGTTTGTGAAACCATTTTATCTAAGTGAAATCTTTGAGTTATCTTAAATCGTCATTTCATGATTTTGACAACTTTTGATAACAGTCAAATGAGGACAAGCTAAAGAAACTTCATTACGAAGGTAATAAAAAGAGAAGCGGAAAAAACAGAAGCGTTAGGGAGATGCGGTCATTTGTGAGAGGGTTTCTTTCTGATCACCAGTTCACATTCCTCTCTCTCTCTCTCTTCTCTCTCTCTCTCTCTCTCTCTCTCTCTCTCTGTAACATGCCTGGACAGGGTAGCCTCATGGTGTCTAGATGGTGTTGCAATCTTTCTTATCTCTTTATCCTGCTGATGGAAGCTGTTCAGTGGTGCCTCTTTCATCAAACTGACACTTTACTCTGCTGGTACTGTTTAAAATTGTTGACTGATGCTTAAGGCTCGAAATATAAGAATTTTGGCCTGGTTTGATATTTGCTTTCGTTTTTCAGCGAACATGATAAACAATATCTGGATGACATAAAATAATAATTGAAGAATTTCAAAAAGCTGGGTAAACCAGATGGGCACATTAATAAAAAAGAAAATTATTCACAAGATGACCCAGCCTGTGTGTGGAGCATCTTCGGTAGGCTTGGCACTATGATCTCATACTAAGTGATCGCGTTTTGACGCACCTACAAGGGCTGTTGCTGTGATGTTTGAAATTTTGACGTGACAAGAAACTCAATTTGGAAGTGTTTGAATACTAAGCGGCGCTGGCGTGAATTTTCAAGCTGTGTAATGTACCACAGACTTTCAAAATGCGCCCAAAAATGCTTTTAATTCAATGATTCCCATGTAGGAGTGTGTAACTTCATTCCCGGTATGCTGTTGACAGCTTCGACCTGCTTTCGGCCGTTGATATAACCTTTCTACGATTAAATTATGTCTCCAAGCGTGTCGTAATTTAGTCTTCGGCATAACATTCGGCAAAATTCCAGAACTGCCAGAATTGCTACTTGACATGTTCCAGGCTATGATAACCATTTCATATTGAAGGGATTGCATTAAGTTGAAACAACTACAGAGGAAAGCCTGAACTTCTTCTGCTTTCCTGAGTCATGTGTACTACATATACATTATTATTATATATATGTAACTATATATATATATATATATATACCTTATATATATATATGTATATATATATATATATATATATAACATTTACTATGTATGTGTATATATATATATATATATATATATATATATATATATATTTATATAATAATATTATTCTATATATATATATATATATATATATATATGTAACATATATATATATATATATATATATATATATATATATATATATATGGGACTAATCATGGCATTCACAATTCTTGGCCTTGATACACATATATTATACACACACATATAATATATATGTATATATATATATATATATATATATATATATATATATATATATATATATATATATATATATATGCAATATACATGTGTTCAGAGGAAAAAATATGAGTATCACATAACACATATTTATTTTTTGCTCTATAACTGTATTAATTTCAGAGGAGCAACTAAATAACTGTGTGTCCAATATTTAATCGGCTCCAATACTATGTAATGCTTTTTCTGAAATATTTAATAACAAGTTCTTCTCCCTTTTACACAATATTCTCTGAACAGATTTCTTTTCTTTCTTTTCGATCAGCATCCAAACTTTTCTCTCCACAGGACTGACTCGACGTCACCATACATATTCTCTTTAAATCTTTGCCTGCTACGACTGACTTCGCTACTCTGTGACTCATCATTTCTCATCCCACCGTCGTCTACATTACTCCCGGAAATACCTGTGAATCAACCACTCATCGACTTCCACCTTAGTGTCATTCATTACTCCAACTTTCTGATTGGCATTTACTCTCACAAACTACTCGAGGATACATTACTACAGCTTTTTCTTCACTGTGTTTTTGGTCATTTTGCTCTTCAGATGTTTAGTATCTCCAATCAATAATAATAATGTTAACAACTAAATATATGTGTCATATGATATATATGTATATATATATGTAACATAACTTCTTGTATATATATATATATATGTATATATGTATATGTATATATGTATATATAATCGTCTTTATTCTCATTAGCAAAATTTAACATACATCATCAAGCTTGACCAGGCTGAAATAACAGAAATAATAAAGCAGTCATAATATTATAAATACAAATGTCTAAGAATTTTCAAATATATAATATGCATTGAATATACGAAAGTTAATAAATGCAGAAAGGCATGAAGATATGATAAGCAAATCTGTACCAATCAGAAGGTACTGATAAAAAGTAAGCTATATTTTTCCCAAACAACGATTGTAACTTCAATAACTTTTACGGTCGTAAACAAACAAAAGAAAAGTAAAGGAAGCATAGTTGGCAGCAAACTACTGTGCATTTAGGCTGGAACTGTGCTATTGTGAATAGCTGGTAACATTATACCATTAAGTTCTAGTTTAATTACTCTATTTTGAAGATTCTGTGGCAACAGTTCTTACTGCTTTATAAGAATTTTTAAGAAGTCTTGTTGATGAAAATGACAACAGTGATCCAAGTGTGATAATTTTTTAGTAAAACCTGATATGATGCTCTAATGTCTTCAAAAGTCTGCGTTGAAACCAACAGCTACAGCTTCTGTTGCGAGTAATAAGCCGTCAGCTGTATTTGCTTACATAAACAGTGTAATAAAAGAGAAACACTGAGTGTAGCTGTTTATTTTGCAAGAACACTATTTGTATTTTTAAGCAAGATTTCCCCGGCTATGGAAGTTTTCTATATCTAACCGTTTGGCACGTGGACTTGTGGATGCTTTTTTCGTGAAGATACAGAGCACTGCAACAACTGCTGAAGTAAACAGAGACGATAACGATTCAAATACCAAATCTCCCTGATCAAATAAATTGATATTGTGCTCATTGACTGAAAGTGTCTTTTAATAACTACTATTTTAGCAAAAATGACCGAGAGAAAAAATAAAGACACTGGTCAATAATGAATGAATTTCTGTAACTAACGTGTTATCCCAGCAATGATATTATTGTCGGATGGAAATTTCAGTTATTCAATTTCACATGTGGTAGGCGACGGCTGTATTCAAACTATTCGGGACTATGTTCGACTGCTGGGTAAAAAAGTGCCAGCTATTTTCGACAGAATGCGGAGTTTTAAATAGCGAACATTCTTCGGCCATAATCTTCCAGTAAGAGGTTGGCATGCTTTGAGAAGCGAGGCTCATTTCATCGTCTGCGGTAACCTGTTTTCCAAATGTGAACGAACAATGCTGTGAGCGCGGTCTCAAGTACTTTTTGTTTAGTCTGCGACTCATTACCAATAGTATCTATATTAGACACTAAAAGACTAACGAAATTGTGAATAACTCCATCAAAAGTTAGCCATTACGGCAGTTTCACTTAAGCAACTTTCAATGTTATTTCTCAAAACTGGAAGAATTTTGCAATGAATATTTCTGACCGTCGAAGCTCAGCGGGGAGGCTTTAGCTAAGTGCTGGTAAGTACCTGAACTAAAGCAGGAAATTCAAATTATACGCCAACCGCAACTCGCTGTTTATCTAGCACCTACAAATGTTACGGGTGACGGCCAATTGTCTGGCTCCACTTTCGCTGATATATTGCTTGCGACACAATTACAGCTAACACTGAAGAACAATTCCAGCTGTTGCGGCTGCAAGTGCGCTTGATACTGTCAACGGGTGAACTGCTTGTGTATCGTATAACTACAAACCATATCTAATGTGTTCATATATGTGTTAGATTGTTTAAGCTTTGTTTATTATTATGACTGTTTATTATTTCTGTATTTCCTCGTCTCTTCAGCCAGTGTTCAAAAGACGATATTTGAACACCTTTAATAGTGTTCGTGTTCTGAATGAATTTAAATTTACAAGGGAGCTTTGATAACCTTTAATTGACTCTATACACACACACACACACACACACACACACACACACACACACACACACACATATATATATATATATATATATATATATATATATATATATATGTATATGTGTGTAATTCTAATAGCCACAATGCCCTCTTAACTTCTCGAATTCTTCGCGGTTTTTTGGATATGCTTGTAACTACGAAGCCGTAATATCCAGACACCAAGAAATTAGAAGACTGTGATTATGGTCATGAGATTACAGACCCGCGTCATGTAACACCACACACACAAACACACACACACACACATATATATATAGCGTGTGTATACGCCTATGACCCTTCTTATATATGAATATATGAAAATATATAGGCAGAGACATCAAACTTACCACAAGGATATTAATGTCTGATAACACTACAATTACAAAACTCAAGAGAAAATAAGGCAGTCTTACTTTAGAGGACATGTGAATAAACTCTTGGGATCACCCAATTGTGTATTTACAGAGTAATCGAAGATGAAAATGAGAGCAGCCACTAAATTTGCAGGCACAGTGAACCAGCAAATGTAGAGCTTACACTTCAATATTATCTTTCATTCAGGTTGCAAAGAGCAACATATTAAGCTCTACAGTGAAGATGAATTCCCCTTCTGCAATTGGCCATACGTCACTGAGCTCTCATGTAAATAAAGCTTTGTGCTGAAGCGACATCTCTTTCATGAAGCACACTTCTTCTTTGTTTACGAAGTTTATCACGAATATTGCACTGCACTGAGTTGTTCAGAGACAGTCATGTGATGACTGTATCAAATTCTATTGCAGGCCTGAAGAAGATGGATCTACGTCTTACAGGTAACATAGTGCTACGGGGAAGCTCTGGTCCGAGGTGTGAGCTGTTCGTCTGAATGCGTGCGAGGTATTTAATAACTCCGAGAACACCGAATGCCGCACAAGTCGCTCTGGAGCAGCTCGATGGCGATTGGCGACCGCGTCCTGTCGATGCGGCAGCTTTCATTTTCGGCGAGGGGTTTGCGCCGTAATCTTTGGCTCGGCAATTCGTCAGGTGTGACCGCTGTGTTTCGGCACTGGCTAAACGCCTCTCGTCGACGACAAATAACCGATACTTATCACGATCTGGCGCTCAAGAAGGACAAAACGGTCGAAGATCATGAAGGCCCACGACCTACTGTCAAATTGTCGGCAAGCTAATTCTGTCAACCGAAGTTATAAATTCATTTATTGCTGACACATTGATATTGAAAAGCAACTGCCATGAAGTGTTACTAAATAACAGTATATATATGCTATATATAACTTATATATATGTATATATATATATATATATATATATATATACAGTATATATATACTATGTATATATATATAAACACCTGAACAATTTAGGAAACCAAGTGAAACATTACACTTTCCCAAGCATTAATATATTGTGCTTCACCTAAGTAAATATTTGTAGTGTATAATTGTTATTAAAAAAACTACATTGTAATAAATTGCAGCCATGTACTTTACAGTAAATGAATCATGTCAAAAGTATGAATTTCTCATATATGAAAAATGACCGGTTTACGCTACAACAAGAACACAGCTATTGTATGATGAGTGTGTTGAATTCCATATTTAGCTTGTTCTGAACCGACATATTTTAACTTCACACGAAATATGTGGTTTAGTAACGTCAGTCATTGACAACTCCAAAATCAGCTGCTGCGCCATTATTTCAACTAACATCGTACTGTCTATATCTTATTGATATTGTGTACATCTCTGCTCCTGTGTTTCGACAATATTCAGTTGATAAAAGACATGATATAGTACATTCATAAAGCTATCACTTTCAGATAATAAATATTAAATACACACACCTACACACACACACACACTATATATATATATATATATATATATATATATATATATATATATATATATATATATATATATATAAATATATATATATATATATATATATATATATATATATATATATGTACATATATATAATATATATATATATATATATATATATATATATATATGTATGTATGTATATATATATATATATATATATATATATATATATATATATATATATGTATGTATGTATATATATATATATATATATAGTATATATATATATATATATGTAACATATATATATATATATATATATATATATATGTAAATAATAACAGTTGAGGCTAGTCCCCCATCAAAATATCAACTGAGTGAAGGAAAGATTTGCTTTTATCATACAAAAACTCAAACCTTATTATAACCAGACCACTGAACAACAAGCACAGCTTTGACACCTAGGAAAACATGGGCATTGCCAAAGCATGTCATAGCAGCAGTGTTACATTCCCAGGTAATACAGTGCTATTGAGCAAATAACTGATAGGAGAATTTGGCAAACTGCAATGCTGCTAACCTAGAAGTGCAGTAATTACAGGCCAGTCAGGAAGCCGACCTACTTTTTGATGCACCTACGCCAAGCGTTGGAAAAACCGTCCCTGATGAATTTTGAAAGTGTGTTTCGCTGCGGCTGTTTAGGATAGTGACGTCTTTCGGCTGTTATTATAGGGCCAGGGTAACGACAGTCACAATAATATATTTGTGATAACGGAATTTTGTGTTAAAGGTCTAAGTGCGGTCGAACGAACTTTATGTTCAGATAACGTCTTCAAGCTATTTCTATGAAACGAATCCTCTGCGATCGTTGTGAATTGTACAATCTGAACAACTCGTTCATGCTGCTGGCCTGAGGTCACAGTGATTCAATGAAACACAGAGATTGCTACAACTTGTCGGCAATCTGTCAACGGCTGCAGAATAATTGAGTTTGCTGAAGATGAAGCTCTTTACTCTGTAACTGTTAGAAAGGACGGCTCTTTGCAAGTGCTGCCTTATAACATTATTACTTATAATTTTAGACATAATGATAACGTCGCTATCGGATTTGCCCAACAACCTGACGGTACCGTAAGCCGAATGACATTGTTTACATTCTGTGACATAGCAGTGTCGAGAACCGCCCGGACTGCTGCACCACACGTGTGGCAGCTGAAACGAGCTTTCGACTCAGTATTAATTTGAGTGTCTTATGGTGTTATATTTGTTTGTGTAAGAGGAGCAGTGAGCTGTGAGCTTTGTAAAAGTTTGGTCGTGGCTGAAGTAATCTAGTGCGGGCTGTTGTCCCAAGCTGCTGTTACAGGAAGGTAACTGACCAACTGTGTCATGGTGAAGTTTCTGTTATTTCCATTTTTTCGCTTTTGTTTAATGTTTTTGGCAATTATCCCATGGTAATAACAGGTAACTAAATGTTCGTTTTGTTTGACGAACAGATAAACCAAACACATTCAAATATTCGAACATCACTATTCTTTAACTACGGAACACAATGAATTTAAAAATGATGTGACGTGACAGCATTACAGTTTTCATTCATTTTATTTTGAAGTAATTTAACAACTTATTTGCTACATTTAATAACAATTTGTTCTTATTTCCATTCTAACTATTCCATGTTTGCAAAATAAACTCTTTGTAGTTTAGGAAACTATGATTACCACCATGAAATAGAAACAGAAGAGAGAAGAGAAGAAGAAGAACATAACACCGACTTTTTCGGATGTTTCTTTCAATTTCAGTAGACACTGAGGTGGATAGTGTAACGATATAACTGCTATATATGTATGTAACAATAATAGCTAATAGTATATGTATATGTATATATATATATCGTCGCAGGTCCCGGTATTTAATTCTTAACCCCCATGCTCGGATACGGCTGATTGAAGCTGTCTTTATCAACTCAAATGGCAACGGATAAATGCGCTAGTTCCCAGTTTGTAACGCACGATCCCCTGTTGACCAAGAACGTAGCTGCGAGCGAGAAAGCCATCCGCCGAGCGACAATTGACTAAGCTCAAGCGCACAACTCAACCTCTCCCATCGCACTGGCACGTGCTTTCGACTAAACCTGGCGCTCAAGTCACGAAGGCACGGCTCCTATTTATCATCGCAAGGTGTTTAGCATGTTTTGATAACTAAAACAGGCTTTTCCTTGAGCAGTTGCGCTGCTGCCAACCGTAAGCAATTTTTATTACCATTGCGAATAACACACATTCCTGTCCAAGCAGTACAAAACGAATGTAATAAGAAAAACCAACGACAACTAATCAGAATAAATTGCGTGGCATTTCTAGCTATATGGTAAATAACGTTGATAAAAAAATGCAATTTTACGGTGTGCTATTATGTCGAAATATAAAATGCCTTTACTCGTACTTTCGTGCAATATCTCAGAATCCAGTTACGACTAGCAATAATGGACATGATTAATCTTTTCTGTTGCTAACATAAATGTTTTCAGACTTTCAGGAAACTGCCGTACAACTTATTAGTCTTCCAAATTTAGTTTTCATAATCTATCTAGAGCCAACAGAATCAATCATTTATGCGACATGGACAACAGTGCTGGCCGAATGAACTATAGTTTCACTAAT
>NC_089784.1:43271644-43294144 GCF_040412425.1 Macrobrachium rosenbergii
GGTTTCTCTACTCTCTCTCTCTCTCTCTCTCTCTCTCTCTCTCTCTCTCTCTCTCTCTCTCTCTTTCAGGTAGCAATATTATCAAGATTATAAATAATTGCTGAGAAATATTGTCACCGTTATTCTGAAAAACAAACTTTTTTATTTATGATAAAGGTTAGAATGATAGGTTAATTATATTTTCCAAATGTTATTATGAATACTAACTGTTATGCAATATAATACATAGAAAATGTGGATACAGGATCGTGTAAAATAAGGCAGCTGCATTTGCACAACTTGACCACAAAAAAGAAAGCAATATTAAAAGTATAAGAATTAATCACATAGCATGTAAGGAATCCAAGGAGTGAATGATGAAGAATACGATGCAGAGAACACATTTCAAGCAAGTTTCTCATTAACACTCGATATCACATAAATATACAGTACATCCGAACACATAAGTTTACATATAGCACGTACTGTATACATAAGGGTAGTAATTATACATGCATCAAATGATTATAATATTTTCGGGAAAAAGTACAAAAAGTTATTTGCAATTATTTGATTTCATAATATATATATATATATATATATATATATATATATATATATATATATATATATATATATATATATATATACATATATACAGTATATACTCGTATATACACATATATATAGTCCTTTAGGGTTTGGGTGATCATGACTCCTGCCATTTGTCTGATTCAGCCAAAATTTGTTCAATACAATCCTTATTGAACCATCTTGTTATTATTTGTTTTTCTATGTGTGCTTATGCGTGTGTTTCTCAGCTAACGATGAGGAGGTTGAAAGGCTGATTATCATCCTCTCTCACTCGCACTTCTCTCTGTGCTAATAAACAGACGTACGTACTTTTTTGATAAGAACATTGCTTTGGTAAACAACTCTGAGCAAGCAAATACTTATCCCATGCCAACCTAACCAAGACACCGAGAAATTATTTTATACGCTAGCAATATAACTCTGCTTCAGTTAAAGCAACTTCTCTCAGAGCGAGAACAACTTGCTTGTAAATGTCATTGTCATCTACACACTCCATATAAAAATGAACTAGATTATGATTATTCTAGGAAAAAACAATACAATTATTCACTGTAAATTTTGCAGGGAGGGGGGCAGGGGCTATGCCCATGTCATCTTGCTTAGTTGACCAATATTGAACTCTCTGTAATCCTGGAGACTTGGGAGGTAGAAAGCTAAAAGCATTCTAGCATGTTAAATTCTCATGAGCTGATATTGGTGCCCTTTTTCGGCCTCTTTTGAATGCACTGTCGCTCTTACCACACTTCGAAGTTGTGGTGTCAGTGGCATGAATTACTTTTTTTTTTTATAGGGCTGGCATGTTATCCAGAACTCACATGCGAGTTGAAACTTGAAAAAATGTTGAACTGTTTGTCCATCAGCATTCCAGCGAAGCAGAAAAGAAACAAACTTTCAGAAAATTTTCATCCTGTATAAATGTACTTCCAGCAACATAACTTCTTTGTGTCTAAACAATGTCCCCCCGTAGAAGGGTAACATGTTAGAGGTGACTGTAACAATTATGCAAATATAAAATGACATGGTAGTGCAGGGAATTTCGACTGAGAAAGTGTGTCAGAAGACGGAAGGATTGGTAAAGAAGGAATAATATGGTTTTAAGCAAAGAAGATGGCGTGTGGCTGTGATGTCACTTATGAAACAGTTATGTGGCAAATTGTAAAGTAAATAAAGGCAGGTGGAGTAGTTCCAAAAGTGGTAAAGAGTTTGAAGAAAGAAATGAAAGTGAAACAAATCTGTGCCTGGTCAGACACTGAATGGAGAAAGACCCCTAATGAAAGAGAGCTGGGAATGCAAAAGAGTGACACGGAGCGAGGGAGAGGGGGGCGAATCAATGAAGAAAGGACGAAAAAAGACAAATATGCTGCTGTAAAGGAAAACAGAGAAAAATAAGAGATTATGCAGAGGGAAGGGAAGGGAAAAGCTTTAACGTGGAAGGGGAAAGACGAAGATTTTGGGGTACAAACAATTATTATGCAATCTGCCTGCATCAAGCACAGTCATCGGACTGTGGAGGACAGAAGAAATTGAATTTTCTTAATGCCACGGAATTTTACCATCAAAGCAGAAAAGAAACAAACTTTCCAAAAATTGTCATTCTATATAAATGTGCTTACAGCAATATAACTTCTTTGTGTTTAAACAATGTTCACACTACATTTGTATCATAGACCTAATTACAACTCGCACAGAAGCATGCCTTTCCCTTCACACCCATTTCGCTATTCACCTCTCATTGCATAATGCATCAAGCTTCCTGGATATTGAAGCTCTTTTGCTTTAAAACCTGCGCTTGCCATGTTGTCGACCCAGGCTATTCTACACTCCATTTTTTGCACCATTCTGTTATTTCACAACCTAATACCTATATTGAATATCCTTTCTCTAACTTCTCTCATCATGCCATCCATAAAATATTAAACTGCCATGAGTGGGCATAACACACCTTAGACTGATACCCCTTTTACTCCAGACGAGTCACTCTCCCATCTACGTATTCCAAGATACTCTTCATTTTGATCATGACACTTTAATGGTTCTCCGCAATTTACCTATTTTGCCATTCATCCTCAATATCCTCCTCATTGCCTCTATATAAACTTTTTCCTAAGCTTTTTCTAGGTGCGTAGATGTCACATAGAGATTTTTTTATTTTAAAATTTTTCACATAATTGTTTCATAAGTGGCATCTAAGCCACAGACCATCTTCTTTGCTTAAAACTATGCTGTTCCTTCCTTACCAATCCTTCCTCCATCTGACACACTTTCTAAGTCAAAATTCTACCATACACATTCCCTGCACTAAACTACCATATCATTTTACATTGGTATAATTGTTACAGTCACCTCTAACACTTTACCCTTCTATTGGGTGACATTCTTTTCTTTTACTCATTCCTTGTGAGACTGCCCCTCACCCAGATACCGTGTACATCCTAGCCAGTCAACCAAGCACGCTTCGACTACAATACTACTGCGTCTCACTTCCAATTGTTGCAACTCCTGGAGTCATTCACTCTTCAACCTCTTAATTACCCTTATATATCGTCAACAGTCACTTCCACAATTTGTTTAAAAATTACATTAGCCTCACAAATCCTTCAGCTCTAACCCTCTTCTGCCTTTGAAATGCAACATATCTAAAATACTGACCCACAGACCTCAGGAATGCAGTCACTTCAGCGTTACATCTCTCCATCTGCATAATCTTTTCTGATATCTGTGTTTCAACTTATGTTTGCTAATGTTCACCAATGTTTTTATGACTTGTTTTTTTTTCTTGATTTCTTCTTAGTTACTCTATCCATCTCTCTATTTGCATGTACATGATCTTCCTTACTGTTACGCAAATGGTTTCTTTGTCTTTGCTAAAACTTTATTTTCTCTTCCTCCCTCATCACTTTATGACAATTCGCAACATAACAGTATCTTAAGGCTCCAGAGTAGCGCTGGCAAATAGCTTTGAATAAGACTGTTATTAAAGCTCTACTAGGAAGACATGCTGTTTGTTTAAGTATCTGGACGTCTCACTGATGCAAGAATCACCCTCAAAGCACAAACAGTCAAACACTTGCATCATATTAAAAACACTGTTATGTAGCTTCTTTTTTGCTCAAGTACACTGAAGAGATCACAAGAGATAGGTCTATGCTAGATGGCGGATGACTTGAGACTTGCTCTCACCAACCGCTGGCTGGTGTATTTACCAACGGAAACAGTTCTCGTACATCCCACATTACCGGGAAATAGAGCTTTACATGATCTCAAACCGATAGCACAACCCAGAAACCTCCGAAATGCTCTCTAACATAACTGACATAGATTTAAACTTACCTAAATATACCAGATTTAATTTAATATCTTATTAAACCAACATTTTCATTGATAGATACCTTTGCCAAATTAACACATCTGCCTAAATTCTAGAGCATTACAACGACTGAATATAACTCTTCTTGAAGACTAAAATTTCCTCTGTTAGCTTAGCACACAGCTAACGGTACCAGAGGAATACTATACAAATTGTTCTTAAACAATTAAAATTAGAAAATCCAATAATTTTTATTTTGGCAGGCTCCATTCTCGAATTTTGCCTACCCTTCATGCACTCCTTGTAACTCCACATCTTTAGCTTTTTCCCATTTTTAATCCGTTTGCACCTTATATGCTCCTGCCTTGCGGGAGTTTTCTTGTAAAGCTCTTTGCAGCTGCATGCTCATAATCGACGACAAGAGAGGTTTCATACGTCTTCATCTTTTCTGGTTGTCAAACAGTACAGTAATGGCAAGGTTCTATTTTCCGCTATTAGTGCGTGTGTGGCATACGGTTTAGTTCCAATGAAATGTGCCCTCAGAAAAAACGCATTCCTAAGATTGAATATATCTTGACACTACATTCATTCTGTTTGCAGTTCTCTACTTCAGTCGTAACGCTGGAAACTTTACTTTTTTGTGCAACTCTAGTTCTATATAAAAGAGCAGTGCTTCTGCAGCCCTCAGAGGTAAAGTAGCCTACAGGGTGCATTATCTACTTTGCACCCGTTTCTTCAAGAGTCATTTGGCAGATGGGAGTGGGGAATGCAGAAATGGGTGACCGCCAATCACTTCCTCAGTGTTCTTCACACTGCACTTTTCACATCTCCAGTACATCTTGCTATCACATTTTTTGACCCAAGTATGCAAACGCTTCGTAGAGAAGCTGTCATGCACCTCTGCTATCACAGTTTTAATGACCTCCATTTTGCTGTAGGAGTATCGTTAATAATTTTAAAGTGAATGTTTTAAAGATTAATGAACTAAAGCATTGTAAACTGCAAACCTGGATATTGTAGTCAGAGAATGATGACATAATTACCTAAAAACAACGAACTGCTTTTGTGAACAGTCGTTTCGACGAAGTGTCCATTCCGCAAATTATCCCTCCAACCAATCGAAATAATTTTCAGTCCACCAAATGTATTTTGCGTTTTTGGACCAATTGTTAGGCTACCACACACATACACACACACACACATGCACACAAACACACACATATATATAATTTATATACATATATATATATATATATATATATATATATATATATATATATATATATATATAAATATATATATATATATATATATATATATATATATATATATATATATATATATATATATATATATATATATATATATATATATTGTCACGATGTGTATCAAGTACCTGGTTATTACACAACTAATCTCAAAATTCAAAAATATACCTCACCTCAGCCAGATACCTCAACTCTCATAACATTAATTATTACGACTGAGTACTCTAAATGTAACAGTGATCCCTTAAGAAAAAACTTATTTATTACTTGAAAAAATCAAACTAAGTCTATCAGAATATGTGTGAGGTGTCAAAAATTAAACTAGAAATATTCTAGAGTAGAAGGGCATCACTCCATCAAAAACTCTAACTGTTTCCCTGGTCTTAATTCACTTTAGCAAAACTAAAAGAACAAAACATGTTTATCACTTTGCCTTATGCACACACAATCAATCCTATTCACTGGTGATCAATAAATGAAACGCTTTTTTTAAAAAGGTTAAATACAAAAATTTATTTTTAAATTCAAAGTTTATAATTAGAATTCACAATCAATTAGAATTCACAATCTGAAAAATTTATTATTACTTGAAAATAACACAACACTCAATTAATTCTTGAATTAAATTATGAAACAAAACTAATTCACAAAAACTTTATCAGGAATTTAAATTATTCAAGCAAAATTTAAACTATCAAGAATTATTCAAGATTTAAAAAGAAAAACTCTTCATAAATGAAATCAAGTATGTAATGTTAAATTACGTATGCAATGTTAAATTATACCAAGAAATATTTAAAATGCTATGTAAATAAATGTTACATCACAAACATAAAAAATGTGAAAATATAAAGAGATTGTAAATAGAATTTCCTAACTTATCATACCATGGTATTAATAAGTAAAATTCACGTTACCTTACACAAACTGATGAAAACCTCTGTAAATCACTTGCAGCAGCTGCGTTACCACAAAACACACTTTTTACCAGGCGCCGTTACAAACTAAATAACTTTACTAAATTCAGATCTCAAAAGTTAATGCTAATACGTGACCACAAAACACTACATTAAAATAATCTCTTTCTAAGAACGAGAGAGAGATAGGGAACCAAATCGACTGGTCTCAGAAATCAGAATGACACAAATTTTAGAATTCCAGTAACATGTGAAACAATTACATGATGTTATTAAAGCATTTTGGGTACGAGATACAAAAGTTCTAGAAGCAGGGAGGTGACGTCATTAAAGCGTTTTGGGTGCGAGATACAATGGAGAAGCTTCTAGAAGGAAAATGAAGTCATCCTAGCAAAACGTTTTGAACGCAATCTTACAAAACATGACGTAATTGATCGAGACACGTATTCTTTCTCTCAAAGTGGCGTACATGACTCGAACATGTAACAACGTAAAATCACTCGTCTTGAGCCCGTACGGGACGAATCGGCATTTGTTATCCCAAACCTGTCATCACTAACCCAAAACAAAGCGCTCCCTCTTATCTCAACTGATGACAATTGAAATGAAACAAGCCCTTCCTGGACACACACACACGTGTTCAAAAACTACGCTTTTACCAAGAAAGATATTATTCAAAACTACGTTACTATTAAAATTGTATTAACAATTCGAAATTACGCTATCAAGTTATTTAATCACTAGTTCTTTTGAGATCTGATGCCAAACTAAATATGACACTTCAAGAATCATCATCATTACACATAAACATGAAAAAAAGTAAATATGTCAAAATTATAGGAGGATATATTACAAAGGCAATATCATGAAATTATATATATATATAATATCATATATATATATATATATATATATATATATATATATATATATATATATAATATATATATATATATATATATAAATTATATATATATATATATATATATATATATATATATATATATATATATATATATATATATATATATATATATATATATATATTTAATATATATACACACATATATGCATTTCATAGCATCAATGCTTTAAGATGTTATCGTGAAAAGTTCGGTGTGAGGTGGTACTGACCGAGCCATCAGTTGCAAAATCTTTGTATTCAGCAAATAGTTTGATTCCTCAGCTCTCTGCGCGAGAAGCTCAGCAATATTGGTGATCAGGTGATCTCAGGAGCGTTATGTATATTCGTGAGTATGTGCGTTACTTTGATCTAGATTATGCCAAAATCTGCCCTAAAAGTGAGTTTGATCGTTCATCAACGTGATAGAACTGCAGTTGTCCAGTCATAGTTTTGGAGTGGTTCTGGGCTTTGAAAATCGGCAGACAAGGTAGAGTCTCAAATCTCTGTTTTTATGGGAGAAAATTGAACTTGTGATTTTTACCATGACTTTCTGATCATTATGAACTTTTGAACTGGTGTGGGAAATTTAATATGAATATTCATACCTCTTTTATATTATTATTTTGTCATGTTACATTTGCCATAGATTGGCTATGCATTTTACACTTTCCATTATTGTGTTTTGTATTTCATATATTTTTGGGAGTTTTCTATCATGTTTAATTCTTTCGACAGATGTCTGTGGACTTGTGGTAGACTGTTTTTTTGACATGACTTTAGTTATTGATTTGTGAGTATGTGAGATTTTGGGTATTTTCAGGCTATAAGCCATAATGAGACTTCTTTAATCAGAAGTGTTTTGCAGTTTAGAGTTTAGTTATCTGACTCGATAATTCATTTATTATGCATTTTAATTTTTGCTTTGTTTTATTCATTTCTTGTTGGGTTATTTGAATAATAAACCTATTTTTGTAAGAACGATTGTGTTTCCTTAAATAGTCCGTTTAATTGCTTTGGTGAGAATGAGTGAGGTCGGGTGGATGAGCTTCGATAAACGATGAGAGAGAGAGAGAGAGAGAGAGAGAGAGAGAGAGAGAGAGAGAGAGAGAGAGAGAGAAAAAAATGCGAGTGTGATCATGGGTTGAACCTTGTTACGTATTTTTCCTGAAGTAAATCGCTAAGATTACGCTACGTACACTTCTAAAACAAGTGTTGATCTGTTCCCTGTAACAGATTTTAATGATGGCAGCGGTGTCCCATGTCTTTAATGGTGGTGAAAGAGGGAGATTACTAATAGACTAATTGACAACGTTGATGCCCAAGGCACAGACTAGCCTCGGGGCAAAAACGACCACTCAGTCTTAAGAGAGCGAGTTTCATAGGTGGGTCGTGATTACGTGGGTAATATGGGGAATCTTTTTTTTTCCGTCTCTATTCGAGTATTTGGAGTGGGGAGTTGTGAAATAGATCTGGGTGATCTCTAGAGCAATTTTGGGGTTAACAAAATACCCAAATAAGTGTGAATAGTGGCGATTGTGAGTTAATTACACAAAGTGGTGATTCAACAAAAATCACGCTTGTTTTCCTCTGCTCCGTCTTCGAGTGGGTGACGTCACAGGTTAGCAAGTCACGAGTGATCAGTGCTCCGTTTTATGTTCAAATTGGTGAGTACCCCATTCTTGTAAGCTGCGCAGAACTCTGTTTTCTGTTCTTCTTTTAGAGGGGGTAACTTTTGCCTTTCTCTAGTGTTCTTTTTGGTTTCTTTTGTATGTTGTTACGCTCAGGGCGTATAATCACTTACAAAATGCCGGACGATGCAGCAAGCACATCCCAATCAGTTGTGGTGCATAAAGTGACGAGCGTTAGCGCGGGAATTACTAATTTTAAAGGGTTAGTTGACGGTAAGCCAACCCAAGATATAGAAACTTTCATTGAGTCAGTGAACAATTATCTGAATTCCAAGAAAATTACGAATGGCGCTGAAGCTTTAACAGAAGCAAAGACATTTCTGGATTTAGATAAAGGAGATATTGGGAAACGGGCACGCAGTTTCGGGTTCAGAAGGTGTAAAACTTGGAATGAACTGCAGAAATTTCTACGAGCTACTTATGGCGGAGTTCAACGTGAGTGTGCAGTTCGGAATTTGCGAGAGTTTCTCAAAATAAAGAAAGGCAATGATTCACTAGTCACATACAGTGCGAATTTATTTGATGCAGTAGGTGAGTTAAAGAAATCTATAACAGGCTCTCCATGGGTAACTGGAAATAATATCTCCTTAGATAATTTTGAAAGATTGTTACACTTTGCTTGCCTTTTAACGTCGGTCCCAGATGTAATTGTAGATAGTTTTGACAAAAGAATTGATCTGGATACAGATGAATCCTTTTTGTTTGCACAGATTAATAAAAATCTATCAAAATGCCCGACACTGGACTGTAGTTTTGTACAGGGAGGTGCAAAGATGTCGGCTGCAGTTTCCAAACCACAGAATAATGCTAGTCCCTCGCATTCGGGAAATGATGCAACAGCGAAGACATGTGCACGAGTAGAATCGAAGAAAATTCCAGAGAGATCAGTCACAACGATACGTTGTTTTAATTGTGATAAACTAGGACATAGTAAATCAAATTGCAGAGTGAGATATTGTTCAGTTTGCAAATCTTCAGATCATGGATGGAGATTTTGCCCAGCCACAAAGAATAGAGAATATTCAGGGAAGTCACGGGGAGGTTTTTCTAGATATGACAGGAGAATTCCACATGATGCAAGTTCTAGATACACAAAGGAACAGCAGAATTTTCTCAAGATAAGTTCGAAGACGGACACAGGATAATGACTAATCAGGTCTTAGAGTCACCAGAACCTAGGCCAATTGTACGTGGATTTTCTAATGGCAGTGAAATTTCTATTTTCATTGATTCTGGTAGCTCAGTTAACTTAGCAAATGCTGACCTTTTTCACTCGAAGTTTCCAGAGTGCAAATTAGCCCCTACTAGTGAGACAGTGTGTGATGTACAAGCGAGGAAACTGAATATTTTAGGTTCGTCATTTCTTACGCTTTGTATCGGCGGAAAGACAATAGTAGAATAATTTTTGGTCATAGAAGGATTAGCCTTAGGTGAAATGGTTTTGCTAGGACACCCTTCTTGTATGTGACATAACATCAACATTCTTACGGGAATTCAGGGGATTACAATAGGTGAGTCAGGTTGTTTTGTTCCATATATACACAGGAAAAAAACTTGTGAGAAACCTAAGACACAGTCTGAGACATGTGTAACACATTCATTAGAAAGTGAAGATATTCCGCAAAGATCTTTCAAAGGATTTTTGTTGGAAGATATTGAATTGCAACCGCGAGTTCCTACATTGGTTAAAGTGTCGCTGAAAGAGAAAAAGTTTCCTTCTCAAGTATGCGTTGTTGAGGGAACTGAGAAATTCAAAGACGTTGTGAGTACGGTGTCAGTAAATGAAGTTTCAGTCGCAGGCGTGACTTCAGTAGAATTAGTTAGCTATCAAGACTCAGTGAAAAAATATCACAAGGGTACTTATGTAATTGATTTTGAAGAGTTTAAGGAAGAACATAAATTAGTGAGTTTTTGTGGAGACAGGAATATGTTTCCTAACGAGGAGCAACAGTTCCGAAGTCAGGTTCTGCATGAACACTTGGCTAAAGTTGATTATCCTGAATATTCAGATAAAGTAGAGAAAGTGTTGAAAGAATATCTAGATATCATTGCTTTGAAGGGAGGTAAATTAGGAGTTACAGATGTTTTAGAACATTCAATCCGCCTAGAAAAGGGTACAAATCCCATATATATTCCAGCATATCGAATTCCCTTTAAGATCAGAGAAGAAGTAGAAAAAGAAGTTCAGAGGTGGGAGTCGGAAGGCATTATCAGACCGTCCAATTCTCCGTTTAATTTTCCTTTGCTTGCAGTTCCTAAGAAAGACGGTAGTATCAGAGTTTGTGTAGATTTTCGTAAATTGAATGAAAAAACATGCCCAGATAGATATCTTGTAGCTTGTTTGCCTGATTTGTTTGTTGAGATCGGTGGCAAGAATATATATTCATCTATAGATCTTATGCAAGGGTTTTTACAGGTTCCCCTTTGTGAGAGGGCGAATCGGAAAGTAATCGAAACTTTGCGCATGACGGTGGGTGGTTCCGATACACATTGGGACAGATCGTTGGATGAAGTGCGATATAGTATCAATACTATGATGAATGACACAATTAAGATATCTCCAGCAGAAGCTTTGTATGGGTACAAGTTGAAAGGACCTTTTGATTTGTTACCAGAGCGAGTTCAAGGTGATGTTACGGTCACTTCGTTGATAAATACAGCGAGAGAAAGATTTGCACGTATCAGTAAAGAACTTGAACTTAGTTCGCGTGCAATGGTAGAGAAAAGTAACGCGAAATCGAGGGGAGTAGCTTTTTCGATGGGTGATAGTGTTTGTTAAAGTGAATGTTCGGAATGATCTGAATTATAAATTAAGTCCGAAGTTCCACGGACCTTTTGAGATTGTATAGATCAAAAGAGGGAATAGATTTGTAGTTAAAGATGTAAATACTGGAGTGACGTAATTGACCCATATTTCGAAGTTGAAGAAAGTTGGGATGTAATGGAACATTTGTATATAGTTATGTAGTGGAACGTTTGTATATAGTTAGAGGGATAAATGGGTTGATGTTTATATATATATGATATTTATTTATTTTTTATTTTTTTTGTCTCTTGTTCATTCTAGATGTTGAAGTTCTTAATCATTTGTTTTCGAATGATTTTAGAAATTGAGACATGGGCTAATTTCATACGAGATTTGACCCGTGTGTTAGTATGTTAGTGTGTTATTGTGTTATGATGTGTTTTATCATCTGACGCAATATCTTTGTTGTTTAGGATTTTTTTTTTGGGGAGGTACTTAGTATATTGGACCGAACAAGTCTGATCTTTTTTTCGGGTTGGGAGATCGTATTTGAGTATTTGGATTTTTTTTTTTTTTCAGTTTCTTTTTTTTTAAATGAAGGGAGCTGTATTGTGAGTAATTGTAGTTGTTAAGATCATGGGAGCGATTGCTATTACGTCAATTGCTATTTTGTTGAGAATTAGTCAGGTGTTGCGAAATATTTGCTAACCGGAGTAGAACTTTCATGTCTTTTACGAGATATGATACCTTTTAGTGTTTGGATAGGATTCTCGAGTATTTTTTTTCTGTTGGATAGAATTTTTTTTATGAGTGAGTTCCGTAGAGTTATTGTGCTTAGTAGTGAGTTGACTGTGATTATTTTGAGATACACACTTGGAATTAGTTCACATTGTGAGTGTTTGACATGAAACCTTTTTGTTATTAGACATTTTTCGAGTGTTTTTGGGAGACTCAGTAGTGACATGGGATGGAGTAGAGACCATGTTCATTTTGGGAGATCAATATCAAGGTTCGGGAGTTGATTATAAGACAAGTTGTGCTTTAGTTAGAGAGAAGTATGTGTGTGACAGTAGTATTTTCCAGTTGCGAGTTGTATCTGTGGGTGGTTGTGAATTATCATTAGTTCATAGACAGACTCCGACAGAATGTGACTTTAGACAGTTCCTGCGAGATTACCACATTGTGTCCACCAGAACCCTTACTGCCATGTTTTGCAAGGAGTATGCAGTTACAATGATGTGCCAGAACAACAAGTCGACATCATTCGTTCTTCAAGGGTCCACGCTGTTCGACTCATCCTGCAGAATCCTGTCTACGGACTTTCTCGTACTTAGCCGTGCTGTATTCAACAGTTCCGAGAAGATAATTATGCGTCATATGCATAACAAGCATTTGGTAGTGGCGGTACCTATAACCAAGGTGCCAATGACGGTTCCACTGTTGGAAGACATCGACAATCCCGTGATGTTCCAGTATCAGGAATATATTATGCCGACAATTTTAATTGTCTTAATAACTATTTTACTGATAATTCTTGTTGTGGGGGTAGTAAAGCTTATTCGTGTTTGTAAGATTACATGTAAAGGCTCTAAGAACACAACCCCAGTGACTTTGGAAGTGCGTCATGAGAGCAGTCCTTAAAGCTGCAGTGCAGTAGACTTTGCTAATTGAGCATAGCCCTATCTGTTATGTTTTATACGTATGTTTTTTTTATTTTTAGTTTGCCGTTAAGGAGAGCGAGACGCTCTTATGGGGTGGCCGAGCTCTATTTAAAGGACACATATATGCATTTCATAGCATCAATGCTTTAAGATGTTATTGTGGAAAGTTCGGTGTGAGGTGGTACTGACCGAGCCGTCAGTTGCAAAATCTTTGTATTCAGCAAATAGTTTGATTCCTCGGCTCTCTGCGCGAGAAGCTCAGCAATATTGGCGATCAGGTGATCTCCGGAGCGTTATGTATATTCGTGAGTACGTGCGTTACTTTGATCTAGATTATGCCAAAATCTGCCCTAAAAGTGAGTTTGATCGTTCATTAACGTGATAGAACTGCAGTTGTCCAGTCATAGATTTGGAGTGGTTCCGGGCTTTGAAAATCGGCAGACAAGGGAGAGTCTCAAATCTCTGTTTTTATGGGAGAAAATTGAACTTGTGATTTTTACCATGACTTTCTGATCATTATGAACTTTTGAACTGGTGTGGGAAATTTAATATGAATATTCATACCTCTTTTATATTATTATTTTGTCATGTTACGTTTGCCATAGATTGGCTATGCATTTTACACTTTCCATTATTGTGTTTTGTATTTCGTATATTTTTGGGAGTTTTCTATCATGTTTAATTCTTTCGACAGATGTCTGTGGACTTGTGGTAGACTGTTTTTTTTTTTTGACATGACTTTAGTTATTGATTTGTGAGTATGTGAGATTTTGGGTATTTTCAGGCTATTAGCCATAATGAGACTTCTTTAATCAGAAGTGTTTTGCAGTTTAGAGTTTAGTTATCTGACTCGATAATTCATTTATTATGCATTTTAATTTTTGCTTTGTTTTATTCATTTCTTGTTGGGTTATTTGAATAATAAACCTATTTTTGTAAGAACTATTGTGTTTCTTTAAATAGTCCATTTAATTGTTTTGGTGAGAATGAGTGAGGTCGGGTGGATGAGCTTCGATAAACGATGAGAGAGAGAGAGAGAGAGAGAGAGAGAGAGAGAGAGAGAGAGAGAGAGAGAGAGAGAGAGAGAGAGAGAGAGAGAGGGGAAAAAATGCAAGTGTGATCATGGGTTGAACCTTGTTACGTCTTTTCCTGAAGTAAATCGCTAAGATTACGCTTTACGTTTCACTTCTAAAACAAGTGTTGATCTGTTCAAGTGTTGATCACACACACACACACATATATATATATATATATATATATATATATATATATATATATATATATATGGATATATATATATATATATATATATATATATATATATATATATATATATATATATATATATATATATATATATATATATATATATATATATATATATATATATATATGATATATATATATATAAATATATATATATATATATATATATATATATATATATATATATATATATATATATATATATATATATATATATATATATATATATATATATATATATATATATATATATATATATATATATATATATATATATATATATATATATATATATATACCATATATATATATATATATATATATATATATATATATATATATATATTATATATATATAGGTTATATATATATATATATATATATATATATATATATATATATATATATATATATATATATATATATATATACATACATACATACATACATACATATGTACATACATACATACATACATACATACATACATACATACATACATACATACATACATACATCAGGATATGAAATTAATACTCTGTGCCAAAAATACATTCTTAAGCAAGTGCCTTGGAGGAAAATGTTGCCATCAGTGTACCTCATGCGGTGCACTGTAGGCATTGCTCAACGTTCTTTGTAGCGTTCCTTCGGCCCCTAGCCACAATCTCTTTCACTGCCAGTGCTTGGCCTCTGGCCTAAATTTTTATATGGCATTCCATTCCTTAAGAAGGTGTTCCCGCTCAGGCGGAAGGGATCTCTCCTAGATAGTGACCCCCAAGGGTTTTAACCATGTCTGAATCCACCTTTGCAACGTGTTTAGTACACGGCCTTTGGGGATGACTGCAAAAACATAAACAAAAGACTAAATATCATAAAGACAATGACCCCAAGAAATTTTAGTACTAGATAACGATCCCTGAACTTACTTGGGGGTCACTATCTATAGGAAAGACCCGGTGGGAGCAAGCGAGGAAGAAGCTCTGACGGATTGACCTCTTCCATCTCAGGACCTCCGCCATTTCGAATCCCGCCAACGTCGTTATTCCACATGTGCCTATTCCCCTGAAATACCCTTGTCACCTGCCAACTGTCCATCTTCGTCAGTGCTAAGGATTGTAGGTTTTCAATCGGAATGTATGATTTTGTCGTGTTTATGTTGTTTTTATGGAACTTACACATTTTATAGACCACCGTTAGATAGCATTTATAGACATACACACCCACATATATATATATATATATATATATATATATATATATATATATATATATATATATATATATATATATATATCTATATATAACCACAACCATATCTCTCCTCTCTCTCTCTCTCTCTCTCTCTCTACAGTATGTATATATATATATATATATATATATATATATATATATATATATATATATATATATATATATATATATATATATAATATAATCTGTACACACTCAAACGACCTCTGTACAATTGTTTATTGTTTATCCTTTATTTTTATGTTCTTTCTGTCTTGCTTTTCTGGGCTCTTGAAAAAAATTATATTTTTAGTCTTATTAGGCTACTCCTGCGGTTTGGGTATGTGTTGTGCCTGTTCCACTTTTTGTATGTCTTATAATTTTTGTGTATATAGTTTCGCTGTTTTAATGTGGTTTTTGGTAAGATGGTCTTTAAATAATTGCAGCCTCGAAAATGCGACGATAGTGACTGATGTGAAACGTTGTATCCTGAGTCGAAACTTAGTGTATTGGATGCATATACATATATGTACATTTACATATATGTATATTGCTACGGATGTGCCTTAGATGCCTACTGGATTCTGGACTGCAACGGATGATCAAAGGGAGTTCTTTACATTGCCAAGAAAACTACTACATTTTAACTAAAATCTGACTAATAAGACTGCTTAAGGCAGCTCCGTAGATGAGATATCAAGGGAGAAAAATGCAGCTTAGGGCCTTCTTCACTGAGGGAAAGATTACGTAAACTCATGGGTTCTGTTAATTAATTATATTTACATAATAAACACAGATCAAAAGAATGATGAATTACAGAGCAGGTAATAACAAGGTCCTGCTAAATTAATGAATCCTACACAGGAGGAATATTCTATGCTGATGATGTCTTCATAACAGGAACATCACAGAGGTGTAGACTATGGGGTGGCATAAGGCCACTACACATGGGATAGAGCCGAGATTGGTTCAACATCCAAGGCCAATCTGCAACGAGATGCAAGACAGTTACTTGCAAAATAAAAATACGCTCAAAGGGAACTGAGGGGATGCACAAATGGTGCCAAATAACTAAGTTCAACACTAAATGCACAATGTTGATAATACTTAACACTTCAACACAAATTACTGAAGGTGATCGCACAATAAAATAGAAAATAATCAAGCAGAAGAATAACAGGATCATGGCTGAGTAAAAAAACCTTATTCTGGTACATTACCTTCATCAGGATGACGGTGTCCTCGCTAAATAGGGTGTTGGCGGTGGAGGGAGGAAAATAAAGGGATGCCACTACAAAACTGTACTGGTTTGAACCTCGCAGTTTTACACGTGGAGGGAGTACAAGGGACAGGCAACGGGGATGGACAGCAAGTGTCTTCAATGGAGTTCTGAGCACTTCTCTCCTGACTGCTGTTTTGTGGTCCATGTGTAAACTTGGGGGATTACTCCTTGGCATCATCGTAGGTGGCATGCAAGTCAATTCCCGCCTTGTTTTCTATAGAGTTATGTATGTGGGGTCATTCCCATGTGTCATGGTGGTCAGCACATGTTCTGGAACTATGGGCCTGCACTTTCTCTTTTTGGCTCCTCCTCTTTTTCCTGGTTGTCCAACTGCAGCAAGGGATTTGCATCTTCGAATGCCGCACCTAGAAATAGGGGTCTCACGCAGTCACTTTGAACAGAGAGAGAGGGATTGAGGGCTTACCCATGTAAGGAAAGAAGGAGAGAATTGGTGAAAGGGTGAATGAAACCCACAGTTCTTTTAATTAAAAGTGAGTAAAATGAATTTTATTCTTTTATCTGTTAAGTGATTATTGCAAAAAGCTGCAGAGGTTGCTTGGAAAGAAGTTTCCTTCATTGAAATTATATATATATATATATATATATATATATATATATATATATATATATATATATATATATATATATATATATATATATATATTATATATGTATATATATTATATATTTTATATATATATATATATATATATATATATATATATATATATATATATATATATATATATATATATATATATATATAATATAACACACACATATATCACTTACAAAATGAACGACGCTTATTTGATGCAGTAGATGAGATAAAGAAATCTATGAAAAACTCTCCATGGGTAAATGGAAATAATATCTCCTTAGATAATTTTGAAAAATTGTTACACTTCTCCTGCCTTTTGACGACGGTTCCGGATGTGATTGTAGATGGTTTTGATAAAAGAATTGATCAGAATACAGATGAATCCTTTTTGTTTGCTCAGATTAACAAAAACCTATCAAAATGTCCGATGCTGGACAGTAGTTTTGTGAAGGGAGGTGCTAAAATTTCAGCAGCGGTTTCGAAACCACAGAATACTAGTACTTCACATCTAGGAAATGATGCAGGAGTGAAGACGTGTGCGCGGGTGGAATCGAAGAAAACTCCAGAGAGATCAGTCACAACGATTCGTTGTTTTAACTGTGATAAGGTGGGACATAGTAAGTCAAATTGCAGAGTGAGGTATTGTTCAGCTTGCAAATCTTCAGACCATGGGTGGAAATTTTGCCCAGCCACAAAGAATAGAGATTATTCAGGGAAATCACAGGATGGTTTTACTAGATATGACAGAAGAATTCCTCATGATGCAAGTTCTAGGTACACAAATGAACATCAAAATTTTCACAAGATAAGTTCCAAGACAGACACAGGATAATGAGCAATCAGGTCTTAGAGTCACCAGAACCTAGGCCGATTGTACGTGGTTTTTCTAATGGCATTGAAATTTCTATCTTCATTGATTCTGGCAGCTCAGTTAACCTGATAGATTCTGATTTTTTTCACTCAAAGTTTCCAGAGTGTAAATTAGTCCCTACTAATGAGACAGTGTGTGATGTACAGGCGAGAAGATTGAATATCTTAGGTTCGTCATCTCTTACGCTTTGTATCGGTGAAAAGACAATAGTAGAACCATTTTTGGTCATAGAAGGATTAGCCTTAGGTGAAATGGTTTTGCTAGGACACCCTTCTTGTATGCGACATAACATCAACATTCTTACAGGAATTAAGGGGATTACAATAGGTGAGCCAGGTTGTTTTGTTCCATATAGACACATGGAAAAAAGTTGTGA
Source organism: Macrobrachium rosenbergii (assembly GCF_040412425.1). Classification (NCBI taxonomy): domain Eukaryota; kingdom Metazoa; phylum Arthropoda; class Malacostraca; order Decapoda; family Palaemonidae; genus Macrobrachium; species Macrobrachium rosenbergii. The sequence continues at coordinate 43,290,335 of NC_089784.1, forward strand.
GAAACCCAAGACGCAGACTGCGACATGTGTAACACATTCATTAGAGAATGAAGACATTCCACAAAAGTCTTTCAAAGGATTTTTGTTAGAAGATATTGAATTGCGCCCGCGAGTTCCTACATTAATTAAAGTGTCGATGAAAGAGAAGAATTTGCCTTCTCAAGTGTGCGTTGTTGAGGGAACCGAGAAATTCAAAGACGTTGTAAGTACGGTGTCAGTAAATGAAGTTTCAGTTGTCAGGCATAACTGCAGTAGAATTGGTAAGCTATCAAGATTCAGTAAAAAAATATCACAAGGGTACTTATGTAATTGATTTTGAAGAGTTTAAGGAAGAACATAAGATAGTGAGTTTTTGTGGAGACGGTAATATGTTTCCCAACGAGGAACTACAATTCAGAAGTCAAGTCCTTCACGAACATTTGGCTAAAGCTGATTATTCCGAGTATACAGATAAAGTAGAGAAAGTGTTGAAAGAATATTTAGATATTATTGCTTTGAAGGGAGATAAGCTAGGAGTTACAGATGTTTTAGAACATTCAATCCGCCTAGAGAAAGGTACGAATCCCATATATATTCCAGTGTATCGAATTCCTTTTAAGATCAGAGAAGAAGTAGAAAAAGAAGTTCAGAAATGGGAGTTGGAAGGTATTATTAGGCCCAGTTCCTCACCTTTTAATTTTCCTTTAATAGCGGTCCCAAAAAAAGACGGTAGCATCAGAGTATGTGTAGACTTTCGTAAATTGAACGAAAAGACATGCCCAGATAGATACCCTGTAGCCTGTTTGCCTGATTTGTTTGTTGAAATCGGTGGCAAGATCTCATGCAGGGATTTTTGCAAGCTCCACTTAGCGAGAATAGTCGTAAATTTACAGCATTTTCTATACCAAAGGGACATTACGAGTTTAATAAGATGCCTTTCGGATTACAAGGGTCCCCAATAACATTGACTAGGCTGGTTAACACAGTACTTCACGGTTTATTAGGTAAGTCGGTATTTGTGTACATGGATGACATTCTCATATGCACAGATACAATCGAAGAACATCTAAAGGTGTTAAAAGAAGTCCTCAAGCGATTACGGTTCGCTGGGTTAAAGGTCAAATTGGCTAAATGTGAGTTTCTGAAGAAAAAAATTGTCTATCTAGGTCATGTTATCTCTAAAGAAGGAGTCAGAGTTAATGATGACAAAGTCAAGGCTATCGTGAGTTTTCCAGTTCCTAAAACCAGGAAGCAGATTCGTTCATTCCTAGGTATGTCGGGTTTCTTTCGCCGTTTTGTGCGGAATTTTTCTACAATAGCGTCTCCATTGACAGATCTATTAGCAGAAGACGTTAAATTTGTTTGGGGTGACAGTCAGCAATTAGCTTTTGAGAAGCTTAAGAATGCTTTAGTGAACCCACCTGTTTTGAAGTTTCCAGATTTTAGTCAACCGTTCACCTTGGTGACTGACGCGAGTCAGGAAGGTATAGGTGCGTGTTTGATGCAGAAATTTGAGGGAAAATTACATCCAATTGCTTTTTATAGCAGAAAGTTCAAAACGCATGGTAGTAACGAAAGGCTGATGTCAGTTGTGGACAAGGAGGCCTTCGCAGTCGTCTCTAGCCTTGTTTATTTCAAGATGTTGTTGATGGGAAATAAAGTTGAGATTTTTACAGATCATCAACCGTTGCTAGAGCTTTTCAATAAGCCAAATTTATCGCCCAAGAGAGCACGTTGGTTTTTGACATTGAGAGATTTTGATGCAAGCCTCAAATACATTGAAGGTAAGCATAATGTGGTTGCAGATGCATTGAGCAGATATTTTCCGGTTGAGGATGAGGGAGTACATACCGAATCCTGTGCGGAAGACGAGAGTAGACATTTGGTGTCTCATGTCTCACATACTAGTAGTTCTGAGATATTTCATGTAGGGGACAAACACGTTCCTATAGTGCATACTTCGGAGAGAAATAGTGTGTCGGCAGTCTCGGAAGAGATTGTTGTTCGTGATGTTGAGGGAAACGCTGTGTGTTATATTACTGGTGAAAATGTCACTTGGGACATACCCTTGCTCGAAGAGAAGCAAGATGAAGATAAATTATTATCAGATGCTAAGGCATTTCTCAGAGGAGTTTTACCGAAGAAAGGTTATAAGTTGCCTTTTTCTGGACTAGAATTGGAGAATAATTTATTAGTTAGGAAAGTTAAGTATAACTTGCGAAGTAGTCCAAGTATGGGTGAAACTACACAAATCATTGTGCCAGAGAGTCTAGTACCACAAGTTCTAGATATTGTACATTGTAAATTTGGTTCTCCTCATTTAGGTGTTGATAAGACGTATGAAAACGTTAGGTCAAAGTTCTTTCTGCAGTAGAGGCCTTTGTGAAGAATTGCGCTATTTGCAATGTGAATAAGCCGGCGACGACGGTGTCGTGTCGTTTGGGTTCATATCCCATACCAAATAGGCCGTTTCAGAGAGTGCATATGGATATTCTGGGTAACTGCTCAGAATCTGCTTATGGGTATAGACATTTATTAGTGGTCGTTGATGAGTTGACTCGCTTTGTCGAGATTTTCCCGCTGAAATTCAAGTCAGCTGAGGAAGTAGCTATAGCGTTCTTTAAGGGGATAATTTGTAGATATGGTGTCCCTGAATGTCTGCTCAGAGACAATGGTAGGGAATTTATTAATAAGACTTTAGAGGGTCTTGCTAATTTACTGGGAATAAAGAAGGTATCTATAATCCCGTATAGGCCAGAAGCGAACGGGTTATGTGAGAGGGCGAATCGGAAAATAATTGAGGCATTGCGCATGACAGTGGGTGGTTCCGATACACATTGGGACAGGTCTTTGGATGAAGTTCGATATAGTATCAACACTATGGTGAATGACACAATTAAGATATCTCCAGCAGAAGCTTTGTATGGATACAAGTTGAAAGGACCTTTTGATTTGTTACCAGAGCAAGTTAAGGGCGATGTTACGGTTACTTCGTTGATAAATACAGCGAGAGAAAGATTTGCGCGCATTAGTAAAGAACTTGAACTTAGTTCGCGCGCAATGGTAGAGAAGAGTAACGCTAAATCGCGGGGTGTAGCTATTTCCATGGGTGATAGAGTGTTTGTTAAAGTGAATGTTCGGAATGATCCGAATTATAAATTAAGTCCAAAGTTCCATGGACCTTTTGAGATTGTAGAGATTAAAAAAGGGAATAGATTTGTAATAAAGGATGTAAATACTGGTGTGACGAAGTTGACCCATATTTCGAAGTTGAAGAAAGTTGGGATATAATGGAACATTTGTATATAATTAGAGGGATAAATGGGTTGATATTTGTATATATATGATATTTATTGTTTTTTTTTTGTCTCGTGTTCATTCTAGACGAAGTAGAGAATAAGAGAACTTTGCCAGTCTCTTTAACTAGATTAATGAAAGAAGTAAGGATAACGTTAGATAGAGTTGATAATGGGATAGATAAAACGTTAGAATGGATTCCTGACGGTACTCCAGGAAATTCACCTTCTGTAGAGAAAAGGAGACGTAAAAGAGCAGCACCTTTAGTTCTTCTAGGTGTTGGTGTGATTGCTGCGATTGGAGCTATGTCTATTGGAAGTTTAGTCAAAGTAGCAGAAGTTCAAAGAGACCTAATAGCTCAGGGGAAACAGTTAAATCAGTTGCGAGAAAGTAATGAGAAATTGAGAAGTGGTTTTGAAACAATTAGACATTCTTTGAATGATTTGTCAGTTACAGTAGAAGGTTTGAAAGAAGATCTTGATGTGACAATAGCACTTCTTGCGATCCAACATACTTTTCTTAATACTGAGAAAG
>NC_089784.1:43299144-43364144 GCF_040412425.1 Macrobrachium rosenbergii
CTAAAATCAGAAGAAAGTGACATTCTGGAGGAAACCCATTGGGCCAGGCCTATATGTTGTTATCACCCTACATTTCCTTGCTATGGGTGAATCATACAAAAGCCTCTAATACTTGTTCCTGGTAGCCTACAACACCATTAGTTACATCGTACCAGAGACCTGCAGGGCCATTGTTGCTGCCTTTGGGGATGAGGAACTGCAGGTGCCACAAACACCTGAAGCTTGGCAGGAGGTTGCACGTGACTTTGAGGAACGATGGAGCTTCCCCCACGTAATTGGAGCTATAGATGGCAAACATATTAGGCTCTGTAACCCTCCCCAAGGCAGTATGCATTACTTCAACTACAAGAAGTTCTACTCCATGGTGTTACTTGCAGTTGCTGATGCTTCATACAAGTTCCTATACGTCGACGTGGGTGCCATTGGGTCAGAGTCAGACGGTGGCATATTTGCCCAGACCTGACAGGCCGAAATGCTGTTGCAAGAGGAAGCAAATCCTCCCCAACCTGATGCCCTGCCAGGTCAACCTAATGAATCTCCTGTGGCCTATTTCCAAGTTGGTGATGATGCCTTCCCTGCTGAGGAATTACCTGACGAAGCCCTACCCCAAAAGAGGCCTAACCAAGGAGGAATGGATTTACAACTACAGGTTAAGTAGGGCACGCAGGATGGTGGAGAACGTCTTCAGGATTCTGGCAAACAGATTCTGAATATTCCAAACAGCAATATGCCTGAAGCCTGACCATATAGAGCCATTAGTGTTGTCCGCATGTGTTCTGCACAATATGATAATAAGAAAAAATCATGCAGACAAGAAGGAGATCAGGAGCACCCCATCACACATGCCGTCATACCTGCTAACTGGAGGAGTGGCCCATCCTTAGGAGCACCCCTTCCAACCGTGATCGGCAGCACTGTAACAAGGGATGCATAGGAACAATAGAACATGCTGAAAGAATATTTTTCATCGGCTGAAGGCTCAGTGCATTGGCAGGAGAACATGATTTAGTTACTTTCCTGTATACTTGCTTGTTGTATTTACTTAAATGTCTGTTCATGCATTTATTTTGGACATTTAAAATTCAGTAGTGTATCATTTCAGGTTTATTTTGCCCTCTTTATTTGTGTACTTCTATTTGTGCTAGTTGATTTAATAAAAGATATTGTTCAAATCCATGATATATTATTCTCATCAATACTTAGTAATTGAAAAGAGGATAGAGCGAGACATGATATTGCAAATGTATATTTAGTCAATATCAAACTTAAACATATATATAAATAAAAGAAAGAAGATGTAGTTATTTTGCCCTTTTTAATAATTTCTTAACATGAATTCTATTCTGATATGATAATTCTATCTTTTTGAAAGTACCTTCTCTTAACATCGATTCTATTCCGATATGATAATTCTATATTTTTGAAAGTACCTTCTCTTAGCATTAACATTGATTATATTCTGATATGATGATTCTATCTTTTGAAAGTTCATCTCTGATATTTGTGACATTGTATATGACTTTATTTTCATTTTGCTTCTGTGACATTTTAATTTCAAATTCAGTATTGTATCAAATTTAGTGTATTCAGGTTCATTTTGCCCTCTTTATTTGTGTACTTCTATTTGAGCTACTTGATTTAATAAAAGATATTTTTCAAATCCATGATATATTATTCTCATCAATACTTAGTAATTTTGGAAAGAGGATAGAGCTAGACATGATATTGCAAATAAATATTTATTTAATATAAAAAAAACAAACATACATATAAATATAAGCAGAATATACAGCCACTCCGAAAAATATACTATACACATCCGCACATACAGGACAAATAAATTTTATGCTGCAGATTGTTCAGGAACGTCGTGTCTATCGACAAGTTGCTGAGGTCCTTTGGGGTGGATGTCACTGAGGGCCCAACCAGCTGTTGTGCAGTGAGCTGGACACTGCCTGAATGTGCAAGAGGTGGGCCCAACCGATGTTGAGTTGCCGCCAGGTTTGCAGGCACTGCAGGTGCCGGACTGTCTCCTGTCACTGCCAGGGTGTGGGGCATCAGGCTCCGCATCGGCATCATGGTGCCCTCTTTGGAGGCACGGATGTACTGCTGAATGGCACCGAGGACTTCCATCTTCAGCCTCACCCTCAGGTGAGGTGACACCTCCGTGCAGTTGTCCTCCACCTCTTCAAAATATTTAAGCCAGTAGAGGACGCTGGGATTACACGGAGGTGGCTGGATGGAGGCCATCATATCCTACCGGAAGGCCTGTGAATTGGTGATGGTGACGTCAAAAAGCTTGGAAACTTGTGTTTTCCGGGCCTCGGTGCCTGATGCGTCATCAACCGGAGACACAGAGGGCATTGGTGTAAGGGCAGGAGAAGAAACAGCAGCAGCAGGCAGGTCCGCAGCTTGGGCAGAGAGGGCGGCAGCAGCATGAGCAGTCTGTAAAAATAGGAGGAACATATATGAAAAAATGGTATAAAATATACTACGAATGCATGGAAACTATGCAATAACGTTATATTCAGTAATAATTATGCATGGAAACACATTAAAATAGACATACCATCAGAAGTCCCAACATCTTTGGCTTCCTTTGATGCACGATTTGGGGCTTCAGGAAGTGAAAGATGCTGAAGATCCATTTCTCCCGGTCCGTCAGCCGTCTGCCCGTCCCTTGGCCACTCTTTTCCGGTGTGAGCCGCCCAAAACGGCTCCTGAGGGACGTAAACCACATCCTCAGTTCACGGCCACTCAAGGGAGGAACAAGTGACTGGCCCTTCTCCTCAAATGCCCTCCAGACCTTGGTCTTGTCCTTATAGGCTGTGAGGCACTTGTTATACATGAACTCGGCTTCATTCTCCAGCCACTCGCCAACCAGCCTGTTGTTCTCTTCGGAGAGCATGACTGACAGGTTCTTCTTTTGGCCCTGACCTGTAGGGCCGGCTCCTTCAGGAGTGCCATCGACGTCGTCGTCGGCATCCCCCTTGTGGTTGGCATCCCCCTCATGGTCGGCGTCGTCGGTGGCGGTGGCGGGGTCACTTTCATACAACAGGGCAAGATCCTCTTCCTCCTCTTCTACCTCGCTCTCTGTCACGAGCTCATCGCCCTCAAGCTGCAGCACCAAAGCATCAATGCCTGAAGGGGGACCACCAGCTACTGAAGGCTCCTTAGCATAGGGGACAATTCCAGCTACCAGGGCTCCTGGAGTTCTCAGGGCCACCTTCCTGGTCCTCTTCAACAGAGCTCCTTAAGGCATCTTGGCTGCAGTGGACGACGACGACGGAGGTGCTGATGGAGAGAGCAGTAAGGATGCTGTACACAGAAGCCAGAAGCACTGACCTGCAAGTGTGCTGCCTGTCCCTTTTATCCCAGGTCAAAGCATTGCCACATCGCCGCGGATGCAGGCGGTGTGGCAAAGTTGCCGCATCTACTGCCATGTCATGCTGACACCCACGTGGTGCGGGGCAGGAACCCTGGAGCGGCGTGGGACCACAGGTAATGGGCTTAGCGGCCATGCAGTCATCCCGCGGTTGGCGCCATACTGTGCGGGTAGGGCCACACTACCTGACAGCTGACCTGGCCACCCATGCAGGGTTTTGAGCAGGTCGAAAGGTTCGTGGCCCCCGCTGCACGCCCGGGTGATCCATAACGGTCGCTCCGCATGCTGGCGCAATTACACAGCACTTACGGTACATTTACGTTGTATTTCCATTGTGTTTACGTACTTACCAACTTCTCCCCAAGCGTGGGCATGCGCGCCTTGATATGTGAATGTGTGGACTTAGCATAACTCCTTTGTCAGGTTTTGACCTCACCTGCGGTTCCTCTCTTCCTTCACTGCTGCTTCCCGTTACTTCTGTTTTTGTGGTGTTGGCTTTTAGCACTCCTCTTCCTGGGCATTCCCGCCAAGCCCTGAGCCTCCCTTGCAATTATTATTATTATTATTATTATTATTATTATTATTATTATTATTATTATTCAGAAGTTGAACCCTATTTATAAGCAACAAGCCCACCAAAGGGGCCACTCACTTCAAGTTCAAGCTGCCAAAGAATATGGTACTCTTTAGGAAGTAAGAGAAGGTAAAGGGAAATAAAGAAAGGAGAGATCTCACTTATAGAGAAATTAATAAAATGATAAATAGATAAAAAATGTATCAAAATGAAAGGAGAATAGCACTAGGTTAGTAATGCATTGTATCTTTGCTTGAACTTTTGAAGTTCCAATTGCATGACATCCTCAGCTTGTTTACTGATACTGACATCAAAAAACTTTAGCTATGCTTATCATTAATAGATCAGTCCATAATTACTAGTCATATTCTAAAGTACATGATTTTTCAAGAATTGTCTGTGGCGGTTTATAAATTTCATCTGTGTCCATTAAGTAGAACGTTGGTGTAAACCATGTTATGAAAATGATATGCTGCAAATGTTAAGTATACCTTAGTTTAACCAGACCACTGAGGAGCTGATTAACAGCTCTCCTAGGGCGGGCCTGAAGGATTAGATTTATTTTACGTGGCTAAGAACCAATTGGTTACCTAGCAACGGGAATACAGCATATTGTGGAATCCGAACCACATCATACCGAGAAATTAATTTCTATCACCAGAAATAAATTCCCCTAAGTCTTCATTGGCCGGCCAGAGACTCAAACTCTGGCCTAGAAGAGTGCTTTCCGAGAACTCTACCGACTCGTCCAATGAGGAACTTGGTCAGGGATCTTCGAATGGGGACTGATTGAATAATCAGATGCTAATTACAACTTATCCAGCCATAATAAATCTAGTACTTGCTGTGTGTGTATATATATATATATATATATATATATATATATATATATATATATATATATATATATATAATATATAATATATAAAATTCTAGATATTACATTTCCCTGAATGAAACAGATATCATACCAAATGATTCACGGTCATCATGCTCTCTCCTGTAATTAGGTTCCTTGCTAAGCCTTCGCCTTCTACTTTTAAACTGGCTAGATTATGACGTTTACGGTTAATTGTATAAATCATATAACAGCCTTGGAGCAGTATGTCAGCATATGTATACACCCTATACGTTTGCGTGAATACATATAGTACTGAAGGACACAAAATATGACATCAGGTTGCAGCAGACTGTTTTATATTGTCATAGAGAAAATCAAGTCAACTGATGACAATTATGATAATACTAATGGAGGTGTAATTAGTGATTTCATTTAAATAGTACACTCAATCTATGGCTCACAAATGAAGCGCACAATCAACATCGATTCTTAAAGGTTGTTCCGGTGAAGTCAGGCGGCAACATCAACGTGTCAGTATGGATCAACATAACGGCCCTCCTTCCGCTGTTTTACAGTAGATTTGACGAGTCAGATTTATATCAGTGGTAAGAAAAGAGCAAATGGAAAGAAGGACAAGCTAGAGTGGACAGACAGTTAGAAGATGCCAAATTAAGTATATCTTAGTTTAACCAGACCACTGAGGAGCTGATTAACAGCTCTCCTAGAGAGCGCTGGCCTGAAGGATTAGATTTATTTTACGTGGCTAAGAACCACCTGGTTACCTAGCAACGGGACCTACAGCTTATTGTGGAATCCGAACCATGACGAGAAATGAATTTCTATCACCAGAAATAAATTCCTCTAATTCTTCATTGGCCAGTCGGAGAGTCGAATGCTGGGCCAATAGCGTGCTAACCGAGAGCTCTACCCACTCCTCCAATGAAGAACTTGACGATACCAAATGGAAGGCGAACAAGTCACAGACTGACAGGTAAGTGGGAAAAGGTAAGAAGGAAGGAAGAGTAGAAGGAAAGAGACCATGATAGAAAAGAAAGTTAAATATTAATAGGTCTAAGTAAAAGTCCTACTGGCAGGGAGGACAAGTCAAAGCTGTGCAGGTAGGTGGGAAGGAGAGAGGAGAAGTCAACTTTTTATAGACAGAAGGAAGAGATCACGAATTGAGGCGCACGGGCAAGCAGGAATAGACCAGACTTTTGAGATGGGAAGTCACTGCTGCACAGGTAAATGTGAAGGTAGGAAAAAAAGTAAGTCAGGAAACATCGAATCTGCGGCCGAGGAACCGTTGCCAATTCCAGGGAACCACGGGAGGCACACCGCAAGGCGTCGAAGGGGCGGAAGTCTAGGATGAAACAAAATCTTCCCTTTTCCCCTTACTTGTATCTGATTTTTCTCAGAAATAAAGTATAGCAGATATACCAGTATGATATTAACGAACTTTGCATAAAGTTTCAATGATACAAAAATCAACTGTCAAGGTACCAATATTCAAGTGAAACGAAACGGACTTCCATTGTGCAAGGGCCCTTGCTGGCCTCAGTCGGGTTCTTTACCAATCGACAAATCTCAATCTATCAAAGATTCGATTGCTTTTTCGGTTCAGTACGAACAGCGAGGTCAAAAGTGACGCTGGATATGGATAAAACATGGTAGTCATGACCGAAATAGAATAAAGGCAATCTGTTGCTTTCAAAGCAAATTCATGATGTTTTAAGAAAAACAAAATTCCCACCACTGCTACATGTGAAGTTTTTCATTCAGACGAAATCTCGTACTTCATCAGTTCCGGGCGACATGTCAACAGGTAAACGGTGATCTGCTCACACGGTTGGCGCAGCACGTGTTTTCTTTGTTTACGTAAACGAATCTAACTGTCACTGAATCAAATAAGCTCTTCGAAATTGATAAAAAATACAGCTATTTTCAAACATCGGCAAAGAGATGATGAATAGCGAAAGAATGATCCAGGGAATAAAGAGAGCGAGGAACAAAATGAATAGCTGGCAACTTACCCAAATCTAAGGGGAAAGACTCCCAAGTCATCGCTCGGACCAATGAAGCAGTGTGTGATGAAAAGCGGTGGTGGAAGGCTGTTAGTGAGTGCTGCTCACGATGCTTTTCCTCTCTCTGCTGACTAGTATCACCAAACTCTTCGGAAAAATTGTTTGGTGGTGGCATAGACCTTGACGTGGTTAGGAACGGATCAGTTTTGCATAACCAATACAGCCGAAGTTTGGAAGGTATTTAGTTTTTAGTTTGATATTTTTATGAGATTCGGTGTGACATTTTAGCAAAAGACTGCTGCTGCACATTGCTGATGTTAAATATTTCTCTTTAAAAAATGCCATTGTGTCAGTTATAAATGAGATTTGCTGAAAATTACTTAGATGTTGCAAAATGCTACTGAGATTGAATAATCAACACACACACATACACACACACACACACGCATATATATATATATATATATATATATATATATATATAAATAGATAGATAGATAGATATATATATATATATATATATATATATATATATATATATATATATATATATATATATATATATATATATATATATATATATATATATATAAAGCAGATCTCGATGTATGTTCAGTAGATCAATACGACCGCAAACAACAGTTGTAGCACCGTCGTTATAGAACTACTGTAACTTTCAGAGTGAAATGTGAACTTTTGAAAGTCCAGGTTTCCAGCCTCACAGCGAAAGGGAAAACTCTGGACGATGGAAATGCAACGATACTAAACGGGGTCTAAATTCGTAAACGATATGTCCTGAGGATTACTCATATTTAGGTCAATGTGAGATTTCCAAAGGAAATTCGTGGCTATAATCGCACGACCTCCGATGCAATTTCGCGAGTTTGATGTTGTTTTTGAGAGAGGTAAGAAGTGCTAATTTCTTGTTTCGCTTACAAACACTAGTTCCCTTAGATCCACAGAATAGGCAACAAAGTCATGAAGCACTTTTTCATTAAGCGCTGAGAAAAAAATCCATCTAGTGCAAAACTAATCCTTTCGTGAAAAAAACGCGAGTTTCTCTTTATATGGTCTCCCAGATTATCTAATATAGAAATAAATGTCTTTAAATTAAGACACTTTATTTTAGCCGTTGCAGAAGTTAATACTCATTTCATCATATACAGGCACTGATTTCTTGAAAGACATTAGTGCCTTTAAACACAGTACAATTTCATAAAAAAAAATTAATTTCTTCCAAAAACACTCGTTTCATCAAATACAGGTACAACTTTCTTTAAACACTTACACTTATTTCACCACATGCTGAAACAAAATTGTTCCAACAGATGTACTCATTTCATCAAATATGGAAAGATGTTTCTTCAAACAATGACACTCGTTTCATTAAATGAAGAACTAATTTCTTGGAACAGGGACTTGTTTCATCCTATAAGGAAACTGATTTCATGAAAACACAAACTCTCGTTTCATCAAAAAGGTATCTAATTTCTTGAGATTCATACTTTTGCTTCATCAGGTAAACAAACTAATTCTTCAAACAGACACTCGTTTCACCAAAGAAAGAAAAGTTTTCTAAACGCAGATGTTAATTTCATGAAATTCAGAAACTAATTTCCTCAAACACAGACACTCATTTCATCAAACAGAAATTGATTTCTATAAACAAAGACGATAATTTCACCACATAGAGAAACCAATTTTTTTAAATACAAATTTAATTTCTTTAAATACAGAAGCTAATTTCTTTAGAATGCTGTATTGCTTCATCAAGTATGGAAACTGAATGCTTCAAAAATAGGTACTCGCTTCATCACTTGAATAAATTTACACACATGTTATATAAAATTAAACATAAAACTGATTTCTTCAGGCTCAGGCATTTGTTTATCTAATAGTAACTAATATAGTCAAACGAGAAGCTAATTTCATCAAATTTATTAGACACAGAAACTAATTTCTTTAGACCACAGGAACTCGTTTAATCAATTTTTTTAAAACACAGGCACTCGTTTCATCAAATATAGATAAATTATTTCTTGAATTACAGTCACTCGTTTCATCAAAGAAACTAGTTTCTTCAAGCACAGAAACTCGTTTCATGAAAGAAACCAGTTTCTTCAAGCTCAGACACTCGTTTCATCAAAGAAACCGGTTTCTTCAAGCTCAGACACTCGTTTCGTCAAAGAAACTAGTTTCTTCAAGCTCAGACACTCGTTTCGTCAAAGAAACTAGTTTCTTCAAACTCAGACCCTCGTTTCATCAAAGAAACTAGTGTCTTCAAGCACAGAAACTCGTTTTTCATCAAAGAAATTAGTTTTCTTGAAGCTCAGACACTCGTTTCGTCAAAGAAACTCAAACTCAGACCCTCGTTTCATCAAAGAAACTAGTGTCTTCAAGTTTTCATCAAAGAAATTAGTTTCTTGAAGCTCAGACACTCGTTTCGTCAAAGAAACTAGTTTGTTCAAACTCAGACCCTCGTTTCATCAAAGAAACTAATGTCTTCAAGCACAGAAACTCGTTTCATCAAAGAAATTAGTTTCTTGAAGCTCAGACACTCGTTTCGTCAAAGAAACTAGTTTGTTCAAACTCAGACACTTGTTTCATCAAAGAAACTAATGTCTTCAAGCACAGAAACTCGTTTCATCAAAGAAACTAGTTTCTTCAAGCTCAGACTCGTTTCATTAAAGAAACTAGTTTTTTCAAGCTCAGACACTCGTTTCATTAAAGAAACTATTTTCTTCAAGCTCAGGCACTCGTTTCATCAAAGAAACTAGTTTCTTCAAGCTCAGACACTCGTTTCTTCAAGCTCAGACACTCGTTTCATCAAAGACACTAGTTTCTTCAAGCTCAGACACTAGTTTCGTCAAAGAAACTAGTTTCTTCAAACTCAGACCCTCGTTTCATCAAAGAAACTAGTTTCTTCAAACTCAGACCCTCGTTTCATCAAAGAAACTAGTTTCTTCAAGCTCAGACCTTCGTTTCATCAAATAAACGAGTGTTTTCAAGCTCAGACACTCGTTTCATCAAAGAAACTAGTGTCTTCAAGCACAGAAACTCGTTTCATCAAAGAAACGAGTTTCTTCAAGCTCAGACAGTCGTTTCATCAAAGAAACCAGTTTCTTCAAGCTCAGACAGTCGTTTCATCAAAGAAACTAGTTTCTTCAAGCAGACACTCGTTTCAAGATTTAGAGAAACCAATGTCACCCCGTACAGACACTTATTTTCTTCAAATACAGAAACTAATTTCTTCATACACAGGCACCGATTTCATCGAATATAGGAATAATTCTTCTAGTGCAGATACACTTTTCCTCAAACGCCAGAGAGTAATTTTTTCGTGCAGAAACTCTTTTATCATATAAAAATTAATTAGTTAAAACACTGGGACCAATATCAGTAAACACACACTCATATTAGGCTACTTTATATACAGATACGCCTTTTCATTTTTCTGTAAAAGAAAGCTATTGAGATGGCTATTTGTCAGTCCGACCGCACTTTTTGTGTCCGCCATCAGGTCTTAAAAACTAGTGAGACCAGCGGGCTGCAAATTGGTATGTAGATCATCCACCCTCCAATCATCAAACATACCAAATTGCAGCCCTCTAGCCTCAGTAGTTTTTATTTTATTTAAGGTTAAAGTTAGCCATGATCGTGCGTCTGGCACTGCTATAGGTGTCAACAACACATGCCACCACTGGGCCGTGGCTGAAAGTTTCATGTGGCTGCTGAGAGTTTCATACAACATTATACACTGTACAGAAAACACGATTGCGCCGTAGAAAATTCGCCGCATCCTTTACTTGTTCGAATAGCCCACTAATGTCCTCCAAAACAGGAACCAGCTTCATGAAACACAGGCGACGCTAATTTTCCCAAATACAGGAAGCGATTTCATCGCATGCACATTCCTGCGTCCAGAAACTAGACAACAGTTTCATTGCACACGGACATCGAATTCAACAGATACCAATTGATTTAACAAACAGAAGCAAAAATTCTTTCGGAAGAGCACTGCTATTGTGATGACAAAGACGCTGGTTTCTTCGAACGCTGACCCCCATCTCATTAAAACACATTACATACAAGCACTATTTTCTTGAAAATCAGAAGCTAGTTCTATGACATACAAATATTCCGATTTGATCTGACAAAGAGTAAATCCTTCATCAAACGCAAACATATTTTACTAAAGTCTTATTTAGTGTGTGTATTTTACCAAGACACAAATCAAATAAGACTTTCGTTTAATCGAACACAAGTACCAATTCAGTTACGAAAAATGAACCGAATTTTTTTCGAACAGTCAGTAATTTTTTTAACTGCAGACAATAGCCATGCAACGTCGTGGTTGTCGAACAGTTAGAGGAAAAGACTACCAAATTCATTTGGAAAATAGAAGTGAAAAATGTGAAAACTAAGCTGGACCTTTGCTCAGCGCACCAGACAAACACATTCATTATCTAAGGTTCTGAACGACACAGCTCTCGTCTCGCTTGCAAAAAATATGGCATGTGGATGGAAAAATGGTAAACGCTCCGACAATGAATGTATTCTTCCAAAAATACAGCAAGCACAAGTGCTTCTTTGTCACATAACAGTCTTGTTCGCGAGATGGTTTGCAAAAGAATATAAAGGCCTTTTGCATGTATTTGCATTTCAGTGATGGTTGTTCTAAGATTGTCGTAAAAATAAATTTTTGCATTATATGTGAGTTGTGCATGTTCTCACACTCACGATTAGGCCACTTTTTACATGTTTTCGGTTTCAGCAATAATTTTAACGTAATTAAATATAAACACCCATATTTACATAAGAAAGCTTGCATATGTCATGGCATATTCTAAATGTTTTGGTGAGTTTGCGATAATTCACAAATTTTCCATTATAAAAATATTTCCGCCACATACATTCATTAACTTTCCCATTTCGAACTTGATTATTAAAGATAACATTACTGACATCACGCTGAGAACGAGACTTCCAGAGAAATGAAAGACCTTGGGAACCACACCTGATGTATTTATTTATACCGAAAATTTACAAAATGTTCCAAGAGTACCATATGAATATATATTTCAGCACACGAGCATAACATAATGCAGACCTCATTTGGAGAGTTCTCATGAGATTTATTTGAAGAATTATTTTTTCTTTCTCTTTATCTATCTGGGCTTTTTCAATAGAAGAAGAAAATAAGGTGTAGTCAGTATTTAAACTATAGGAAGTTTTCTAACCACAATAAAAGATATTAATTGTCCGAATATAACAACGCAGAAAACTGCCTTCGTAACGCTTTGTGCAACTCTGAGTTTGTAACGGAGCATCCATCAGGTGAGAGTTCTAAATTGCTCAAGAGCTGAGTAGCGTTTCCTTTCATTTAATTACGGGTTTACGTACATTCTTTCTCTTATTCTCGTCAAATTATAATGCATACATGGCACGCACAACTTTCTGGCAACCTTTCTGCTAACATTTCCTCAACGGACAAACAAAAGCTTTTTCTGTTACTCAACTTATGCAGTGCAAAGCTGACAGATGTTTCAGCCATTAACCTATGGCTTTCTTCAGGGCTACACTGAATTTACAAATCATGTTGGTTTCAGACACCTTAGATTCCCCAAGGGCAATATTGACAGGCTTTCACGCCTCCTCTGTATTCAAAGTTGCATGCTGTGCCAGTCCCAGCTTACTTGAATCTCTTGCAGTGACAGCGTTTCTAGTCACAAGGTTGGATGTCAAGTTGGGTAACTGAAGACTTTTGGTAGTACTCTCTTTCAGCTTTGGTCTCTGTGTCTCTGAGATGAAGAAGCTTCTCCATGTTCATCCATGATGTCCATGCCTTTCCACATTTTAATTATGGTTTTCCAGGTCCAGTATTTCTTTTATTTTGGATCAGGGATAGTGTTATCATGCCCCCCATAACAAATGGTAAAATGTTCAGTATTTCTAGTACTTCCTTCAATTTGTACAGCTGAAGTCTGCCAGGGTCAAACAAAAACTGCTGATATGTTGCTCAGTTCTGCTGAAAGGAAGCACTGCATTCTTCTTTCTGTGGGGATGTGAGATTAGGATTGCAATCTGTCTTCTGTCTGTCTAGACTCTCCCCCTTGCTCCTTGAGGATTCTGGTTTATACAATCATTACCTTGTAGTAGATGTTACATGTTCCTGGTCAACTTGGGTTGTCTGCAAAAATCTTGAATAACAGATTATTTAAAACCTCCAAGAAAATTATATTATATGCTTTGAAACAAACTAAACATACAAAATTTCACTAATCTCTTATTTGAACATCAGAGACAATTAAAGATTTCATCTATTCTCGAAACTGCAAGAGGTGAAATTATTGTTGGTAAATTTTTTTTGTACTTTTGTGTGTTGTTATATTTGCAGTCTCTTGATTTTTCACATTTTATATATTAGTGATTTAACATTTTGCATTTTAAATATTTACTGATAATTTAACATTGCATACCTGATTTAATTTACTGAGATTTTCTTTTCAAATCTTGTGTAATTCTTATTAGTTTAAGTTTTGCTTGCTTGATTTAATTTCTTGGTAAATTAAAGTTTTTGCGATTTAGTTTTGCTTAATAATTTAATTCAAAATTAATTAAATTTTGTGTTGTTTTCAAGTAATAGTAAATTTTTTTCAGATTGTGAATTCTAATTATAAATTTTGAATTTAAAAAATAATTTTTTTATGTAATGTTTTTAAAAACTGTTTCATTTGTGGATCACCAGTGAATAGGATTAATTGTGTGCATAAGGCAAAGTGCTAAACATGTTTTGTTCCTTTAGTTTTGCTGAAGGGAAACAGTTAAAAGTTGTTTGATGGAGTGATGCCCCTTTTACTCTAGTATATTTCTTGTTTAATTGTTGATACCTCACACTTGTTTTGATAAACTTATTTGATTTTTCACGTGATTAATGAGCTTTTTAAGGGATCAATGTTACCTTTAGAGTGCTCAGTCATAATTTTTATTGTCATGAGAGTTCAGGTATCTAGCTGAAGTGAGGTAAATTTTTGAATTCTGTGATTAGTTGTCTAATAACCAGGTACTTTGAACATATTGTTACTATTTGTCACTATATATATATATATATATATATATATATATATATATATATATATATATATATATATATATATATATATATATATATATATATATATATAAACTACTGAGGCCAGAGGTCTGCAAAATTTTGTATGTTTGATGATTGGAGGGTGGATGATGGACATACCAATTTGCAGTCCTCTAGCCTCAGTAGTTTTAAGAGCTGAGGGCGGACGGAAAAAGTGCGGGCGGACAGACAAATAGCCATCTCAGAAATTTTCAATTACAGAAAACTAAAAAGCGCCTTTTAAGGCAGACAACCTTTCGTAAAAGTAATACCTTAGTTGTTCAGAACTTTCAGTGCAAATGTTGTTTTCAGTAATAATAGGTGAGTAAGAAGTATGTTGATTAAAAATTCGCCCAGAAGTACAGAAGATTGCTCAGTGAAGTATATTGGTAAAACTGGTAAAATTCTAAAGGTCAGAGTGAAACAGCATCTGTACAGCGTAAGAACTTTTTCGTTTTCCATTGCTACATTTTTACATAAAATGAATTTTGATCATCACACTGAATGACAAAGCTATTGATCCCATAATGTAATGGCTGAACAAAGGCACGGCCTACAATCGACTCTTTAAAATGTTTATCATGGCGATGTGATGAACATTTGTGGGTATTAGCGTATGTGTGTTTGATGCCTATTCTATAATTGAGCATAGGTGTTTAAAAATACACACACACACATATACATACATATACACACACACACATATATATATATATATATATATATATATATATATATATATGTGTGTGTGTGTTATTATGTGTTACAAGCTTTCTTGGACAAACAGTCCACATTATCAAGTATCCGTTTGTCCAAGAAAGCTTGTAACTTTTTGAATAAAAACTCCATTAGATACCATCCAGTTTGAATGAGGTCCTTTTAGTAATTCTACTAATGCACAGAACAATTGTAACTTGTGATAAAATATTTATATATATATATATATATATATATATATATATATATATATATATATATATATATATATATATATATATATATATATAATATATATATACTCTAACTTGTGCATAGATGTTTAAATGTTCAAATATATGTATATATATATATATATATATATATATATATATATATATATTTATAAATGAATATTATATATATATTACATATATTTATATATATATATATATATATATATATATATATATATATATATATATATATATATATATAAGTTTATATTTGTATTTTCATTCCTTCTCTTATTTATATTATCCCTTAATTGTCGTAAGTATTTTATTAGCTTAATCATTTATTTGATTGTTAAATTTTCATCAACATTTTTATCTCCTTTATATTTTGTAATTTGATTTTTAGTGTGTATGGTGTAATCTTTGTCCTGTAATTATAAAAGGCAGATATGGTTAAAGGTCATTAATATTTTATTTCATCAAATCGTGACTTAACTTTGTGACTTAACTTGTTCGTTGTAAGAGTGGATTGTAAGGCTGTTTTAATATTTGTTCAAACTGGTGTATGTTCAAGCGATGACTTTCGTTTCCTTGAGTAAAGTCTTCACACGTACAAAAATTGTCTTGCTCTGTTCAGTGTACTTAGAAAATGCGTCACAATTACGCATTATATTTGGCACTTAGTTTTTAATTTTCTTCTTTTTATGGCGAACCTGTTGATATATATATATATATATATATATATATATATATATATATATATATATATATATATATATATATATATACATATAATGTATATTATATATATACACATACACATTATATATATATATATATATATATATATATATATATATATATATATATATATATATATATATATATATATATATATATATATATATATATATATAGTGTGTGTGTATGTGTGTCAAGGACATAGCCTAATCTTTCATAAAGAAGGTTTCCATTGAAGATGAAAGCTATTTCAGAGTTAATTAATTTATAATCCATTTTTTCCTATTAATGCGCAGGATTTCCTTCCTTCATTAGTTAATTTCGATAGAAAAACTCAGACTCCAGCAGCGCTGGTTATTACGTTCGGTAATTCATTACTCACACAGCACTATTTAGACCAGTGGTTGCAAATTATTTTTGGCCATATGCCCTGATTTTCCCAAAATTTTGCTCAGCAACATTTTAACATTATTCTACGCGCTGATTTTCAATTGATTATGTGTAATCTTATTAAGTATATGATCCAGGAATTTTAAAGTTTAGGCCTCTCTCTCTCTCTCTATCTCTCTCTCTCTCATCCGTTGCGTCCTTCTGCCATATTCAGCATTTTACATACTATATATATATATATATATATATATATATATATATATATATATATATATATATATATATATATATATATATATATATATATATATATATATATATATATATATATATATATATAGAGAGAGAGAGAGAGAGAGAGAGAGAGAGAGAGAGAGAGAGAGAGGCCTGGATATACTTAATAAAATTACACATAATCAATTAAAAATCAGCGCGTAGAATAATGTTAAAATGTTGCTGAGCAAAATTTTGGGAAAATCAGGGCATATGGCCAAAAGTAATATGCAACCACTGGTCTAAATAGTGCTGTGTGAGTAATGAATTACCAAACGTAATAACCAGCGCTGCTGGAGTCTGAGTTTTTCTATCGAAATTAACTAATGAAGGAAGGAAATCATGCGCGTTAATAGGAAAAAAAGGATTACAAATTAATTAACTCTGAAATAGCTTTCATCTTCAGTAGAAACCTTCCTCATGAAAGATTAGGCTATGTCCTTGACAAACATACAAACACACACACACACACTATATATATATATATATATATATATATATATATATATATATATACATATATATATATATATATATATATATATATATATATATATATATATATATATATATATATATATATATATATATATATATATATATATATATATATATATATATATATATATATATATAAATATAACATGTATGTGTATATATATAATACACACACACACACACACACACACACACATATATATATATATATATATATATATATATATATATATATATATATATATATATATATATATATATATATATATATATATATATAAATATAACGTGTATGTGTATATATAACACACACACACACACACACACACACATATATATATATATATATATATATATATATATATATATATATATATGTGTGTGTGTGTGTGTGTGTGTATGTATGTATGTATGTATGTGTGTGTGTGTATGTACAGCATGTATTATGTATGAATATATGTATATTAATCCATGAAGAAAACATTTACTTCTCCATGTATAAAATATAGATAAATTTGTACATGACCAAACTGAAGATGTTCAGAACTAAATTCCAACTGAATGAATCTTCGAGACCTCATCCCAAAAACGGGAGCACAAGCAGTTGCATGTTTGTCTTCCATATAGTATTTCAGTGTTTTCCTTGCATATGAAGATGTTGAACTGCAGCCTCTTGCCTCTAATTGCAAATGACGTGTATCTTCTTCTAAAGAAAACCTTTTTCACCAAAATGAGTAGAGTAATAAAGTATACTATGTGGTAAATTCATTTAGAAAATTTTGCATTTTGTGACACTTCATGCAAGCAACGTGCTCTAAGCTAGAAATTAAAAACTGCGTCTCTGAATGCTTCCGGACGCTTGAACATTCATCCATTCATTATAATGAGGGCAGAACTTGGTCCTTCAAATCCACGTCAATTACCCTTTGAACTCAAACCCCTCTTCACAGGTTACTCCTTGACCTCCATGTGTCCTGTTAGCATGAGGCTTTGGGTAAGGGCTTATTTTACCTTTTTAGTAGATATCGTTTCCTTATTTCTACTAGAAATTCCTGCCTGTTCAGAGGGTTTAATATGTGTGACACCAGATGTAGCTCCATAATGAAGCAGAGTGGGTAATTTGTGCCCCATCCGACCTCCCTGTCACAGGAGACCCACTTTGTGTCACGCTTACTTTTTATGGCTAAAACTTGGAGGATATTTGGTATGGCAAGTAGATTTTCCAAAAAAAAAAAAAAAAACAATTTTTTTTATGTTTTCACTGTAAAAACTAAAGAGAAAGGGCATGCTTAAAAAACTTCATAAGGGTATGAGAAGAAGGTATTCTCTTCTCCAATACGATACCATTGAAATACGAGGAGATATTGCCATCTATTATTTGCAGGAGAGTTGGACGACTTTTGCGCGTCTTTGTTTTTGATCTGGCTCATCAGTTATCAACTTCATTTTATGAGTACATCTGTTGACAATGTGAACGCACAACTAAACTTTCATAATAAAAGGGACGAAGTTAACACGCATGAATAAAATCAAATATTAAGAGTAAAACCTATGAACATGTGGTTCAGTTCAGCACCCAAAGCAGTCGAGGTCATGATTGAGCTTAAGCTGCTTTATCGTCAGGTGATGTCATGCTGACAAATACCTTCTTTTATGAGAGAGAGAGAGAGAGAGAGAGAGAGAGAGAGAGAGAGAGAGAGAGTTTTTTATCGAAAACGAAGTCTACTGAGACACCCACATTCTCCAATTACGAGCAGATTGACGACATAATTTGCAATCTCTACCGCTCCATCTCTGGCGGCGTACCAGGGTACGAAAATGCGTTCTCTATCATGTCAGGCATCTAATGAAGTCAGTTTTATTGCGCGGCTTCAAAGGCGACCTCGCCAAAACCAGTCAGGACGTTTGAAGAGCCAAAAGGGATTGGAGGAAATCCTACTGATTTGCTCTTAGCGCTCTCTTTGGTTGGATGGAGAGCGTCCTTCTGGCGCTCTGTATCGCCTCCAGAAATAAACCGGTCGCGCCCCTGAGTCACATAATGGCGAATATAAAAATTGCGATTTCTATAAAAGAGAAATAGCTGCCAGGGGTTTCCTAGAAGTTACTGATAATGTTGCATTAGTGTCTGACGTACAAAAACTTTTTTACCTAAAAAATCATCGTAAAAAATAAGGTAACTTTATATCAACAGAAAGGAGTACTATTATTCATCTTCCTATTGCTAAGTAATAGATGAAACCCCAGTACATAGAACTTCCATAACCTCCTTTTTTATGTCACTTTCCAGTATTTCTGTTTCTCTTTCAGGTTAGCATCGCCTATCCTCCAAATGTAATATAAACCCACCTGTTTGCTATACTAATCTGATGCGTTAAATATTAATTCTTTTGCTCACTTTGTCCGATGGGGAATTGCATCAATGGAAATTCAATTAGTGTCATCAACGATCACATTTGCATCACCACTTCCCAAGAGCCTTTTGCTTTTGCCTCACCTCAAGGTGTTTTCCCTGTCCTTTTTCTATAGGGAATATTGCAGTCGCTGTTTCGCTAGGCTAAACGGGAGATTATTACTCTTCCTATCTTTCAGGTGGTCCAAGAGGCTGCCACCCTTCCACAAACTGACCACACTGCTCGTTTTGGTGACATCCTTTTTTGCAGTTATCTATCTACTCCAATTTTCCTTCAACACCATATCAACTGTTCTTTCATTTCTTCAGTTTTCATTTTTTTCTTCGCTATGAAACTGCCTTGACACGACTTTTCTGTCCTAAAAACTATTCTTGCCTGTTTATCATATTTTCTTATTGCTCTGCGACTTCCAAATCTCTAGTCAACTGCTTCAGTTTTTTTTAGCAAACAGTAATTCCATACATGGCCCCAGATATTCTAAATTATATCTCCTTCACGACTTTTCTCTTGTTCAAACGGACAATGGTTCTTCTCACTCACTCACTCATTCATAGCCTTTCCTCATCAGCGCATCTCTCTCACACCCTGCTTAGTTATTCGGAACACACAGGCTCTCGCCTCATTCAGCGCTCATCGTTCCTATCGTCTAAGCGATGCCAGGCAGGGCAGCCTATCGAGACTACAAAGTCTACCCCAAAGCCAAATCAAAGTCCTTCAAAAGAATTCATCGCGCTTACCCCCATACAAATGGGAAAAAAGCACGTTAAGAGAAGATGATTTGCATTTCACAAACCGTAAAAAATCTAACTCTAAAAATTTAGGAATGCATTCTTTCAGGCGACATTTCTTCATTTGCACCGTAAAGTTTTAGGTAAATTTGTATCGGTTCTCACCAACAGGACATCTATTTACCCAAAAACTCTTGCTTACACTTTCCCTCAAGATCTCATCGTCTCAACATTTTTCTTTCCTGCACTCCCATTACTTCATTCTTCGTTTTCTTGTCATCCTCGTCTTGTCCCCCGCATCTCTCTCTCTCTCTCTCTCTCTCTCTCTCTCTCTCTCTCTCTCTCTCTCTCTCTCTCTCTCTCTCTCTCTCTCCTGTCTTGGAAATAAACCTGAAATAAACTCTTTTCTTTTTTTCCCTTAGAGTCTCTCACTTTTTTCCTGTCCGCCAAACAGTTTCTTGTATTTTTCCTCCTTGCGTAACCAGACCGTCAGACAGACCTTGCTGTTCACACGACATCGTGCTTGGATTCCCAAACTTCTCGGCCCAGCCACCTCTGTATTTGCAACTTACCATATTTTTATCAGTCCTTTCCATAATATCATTCATTATCTTAATGACAATCACCTCTATCTTTAAATTGTGAGCTTCCGTTGTCACATTGAGAAAGGCCTGTATCATTTGCATTAGTCCGAAAATATCAAATAGTTGTTTCATAAAAGGCTAAGGGCCTGTTGAGCATCGGGAATATTCACTGGTTATCCTCAGTTGCGGTGACATTTACTGTTTGACATGGCATATTCAACAGATATATGTTTATTATTATTATTATTATTATTATTATTATTATTATTATTATTATTATTATTATTATTATTATTATTATTATTATTATGTGACAAAATCTACTCTGTCTGGCAGTTACATTGTCCTATTCGTATTTCAATATTCTCAGGTAATTTCTTCATTCCGCATAAAAACATATATATACATTACTGTAACTTAACGTTGTTTCAGTGTCCCCAATAAGAGTCAGCAAAGCGCCATCCTCAGCTTAAAAGTGATTCCGGGACATTAAAACCTTCCAGATAAACCTTCCCATGACAAGACCGTATGTCTCTATTTCAAACTGAACAGGCTGTCAGAAAAGACTAAACTTCAAAGCAATGATAAATACCTTATATTTAGAATGTAAGACTTCGTACATTGCTTACATAACTATCGCACACTATTAGGTGGCTACAAAATGCCCAATTTACGGATAATTTTTTTTTTAATCTAAGTCTTTAATAAAAAGCAATCCCTCTTTTGGTTACATGGTTCGACTTAGCATTTTCTAATGTTATATACCTTAATTAATTATCAACAAAACTAGTCCGAAAATCTCATATTTCATATAATAATGATGGTCTTTATTTATTTCTAACGGACCTGGAATACTAATTTCATGACTCCACATCAACGTAATCTTATTTTTCTTATATTTTTCTTATTCTTCCCAGACTTTGACCCAGAGTTATTTCCACAATTTCGTGGACAGAAGCTTGAAGCCATCAAACCAAAAGGTTCTCCTTGATGAAAGAAACACGAGTTCCAAAGCTCCAGATGTGCCACTGCTGAATGGACATCATTGTGGAACATTTTGAAAAGATCAACGATTTTGAGCAGTGTATTCCAACCCAGTCAACTGTTCAACTAGCGAAGGACTTTTCCATCTCTAATTCAGGACTCATGAAGACTTTTTACAACTTTTAATAGCGAAAAGACTCATGACCTTCATTCTGGACGTAAGTTCCTAAAGGGTATATGGATAGACAAATTAACTCCTTAAAACCTTTACATGATTACAGTAATTTTCTGTAAGCACGGGGACGCCTGCCACCCGCGTCTTGTTGGAATGCAACATGGCGGCTCTTGCCGAGAAAAATTTTGGTAACAAAATTTATTATTGAGGGTAAGCAAAATTCAATGATATACTGCTCTATATCACCTGTGGGATCTCCGTGGTTTTCGCATTTATTTCACATGTCTTTTAGCTCGAGAGTGGGGAAAATTTTTAGCGAAAGTGAAAAAGTCAACTTAGCAAAGGACGATAAGAGGTGGAGAAGTGACAAGACACAACATAACAAGGTAGTTGCTAATCGCCAGGTAATGTGAGAAAAATTAATATTTCCATAACATAACGTAGCATTAACAATACTTATAAATGACAAATGTCCTTATTGGCTGGAAAAAACACTGGAAGCTACTTCACATCACACACACACACACACACACACACACACACACACACACACACACACACACACACACACACACACACACACACACACAGAGAGAGAGAGAGAGATACTATGTCAAGAAGGGAAGAATGACCATTGCCTTCAGTTCCCTAGTGTAAGGTTTGCCATTCAATATTTTCATGTACTCTTCGAAATCCGGCTCATTTTGCTGTATGTAGTTTCTGTGGTGATGGAAGATTTCACTTGCGTGCGCCATAAACGATGTCGCTTACAGAAAATTCATGTAATATTGTACAGATTTTAAGGAAATAGAGACATACGGTCTTGTCATGGGAAGGATTATCTATAGGCTTTAATGTCCCAGAATCACTTTTAAGCAGAGGATTGCGCTTTGCTGACTCTTATTGGGGACACTGAAACAACGAGAAGTTACAGTAATGTAGAAATGTTTTTTATGCGGAATGAAGAAATTACCTGAGAATATTGAAATACGAATAGAAGGACAGCGTAACTGTCAGACAGAGAAGATTTTTGTCAAATAATAATAATAATAATAATAATAATAATAATAATAATAATAATAATAATAATAATAATAATAATAATAATAATAATAATAATAATAATAATAATAATAATAATAATAATAATAATAATATTAAAAAGGATGGCTGTATAATAATAATAATAATAATAATAATAATAATAATAATAATAATAATAATAATAATAATAATAAACAGATATCTGTTTAATATTCTATGTCAACCAGTAAATGTCACAGTGACAGAGGATAACCAGGGAATATTGCCCTTGCTCAGCAGGCCCTTGGTCTTTTATTAAACAACTATTTGACAGCTTCGTTGAAATTCCTCCGAATTTAGCTTTACTTATCGCTTGCACTTTGGGGCAAATAGTCAGGGAACCTTGGGGGGAACCTTTTAGCCAAGTTTTATGATAATTTGAGAGTAATAAAGATTTAAGGACAATGATTAGATTTAACCTGAATCTACTCTGACGAACCAATACTACCTTTCGACATCAGCATAATATAAATGCAATTGCACTTAAACACAATCACTGGAGTACATGGCCATTTTAAATAATTTCTGAGGTCATGAAGTATACTAAATATTTAGTTTTTCTCAAACAGAAATAAAAGACAGCAAATGTAACGGCATGAATAATACTATTTTGGATGAGAACAATATCAAATTAGAAGCGTTGAAATCCCCAAAAGCTGTCACTTCCCCCATATAATTCAATTACGGTACTATACATCTTGGCAAATATTCTGAAGATTTGGTATGTTAACAACAAATAAAGAAATTTAGAGGAAAAACGAAAACATTTTGGTTTTCAAGGCATCTGTGATGTTATAAACAGATCAAGAGCAAGGACACTGGATGGAAATCATGACCTTTCCCAAAAGCACTACCAAACCAGTTGCATGAAAATCAGAGGAAAGAAGTGACCTTAAAGTTGACTTGGACATTATAAGACAGGTCAAGGTCTTAAGCATTTAAGGGAAATATTCAACAAATCAACTGATACCTACCTACCAAGTATTATTTAAATCAGACAAAAATAAAAGGCTTACTTTAAATTAACCTGAGATATGGAAAAAAATTAGGTCACCAACGTCTTACAGACCACTGGCAAAAGCATTCAAAGTCAAAGAAAATGAAACATTGAAAGCTAAATTTTTACCTTTAATTGGCATTTGCCTTGCAAAACCAGGTCAGGTCAAAATTATGTTTTCAAAATGTTCTCTAACACCCAAGGTACCTAAAAGTTTTATCAAGTTCAGAGAAAAATAAATACTCACCCACCACCAAGGTTCCGACCAACTAAGTTCATCAGAATCAGAGAAAAGTGATATTTTGACCATGACACTGACTTGGTACTCTGTAAAATAGGTCAAGGTCGAAACTACTTGCAAATTCTAAAACACTATTGAACTATGGAGACCACAGATCTATAATTAGTAAAGATTTTTCCATACTGAGGAAAAATATAACCTTTGACTTTTAAATGGATTTGTGGCCTTTAAAGATAGGTTAAGGTCAGAAATATTTGTGAAAAATAATGATCAACCTCCTAGGCACCTACCTACCAAATTGTAAACAAGAGATGGACACTAATGACACCAGAATCATTAAGAAAACATTCGGTCAAATGGTATATGTGACATGGTCGAAAATACAAATGGAAACAAAGTGACTTCATAGTGACGGCGAAATTCAGAAGGCTTTGCGACACACAGATTAAGAGCCACCACTCTACCAGCCCCAGGTCTTTTTCCTATAAGGAAAAAACTTATTGCGTGGAATAGTTTGGTAAGTGTTGCTGGACGTGCTGTAGATGTTAATGTGAACAACCTGCACAGTTTTTTCTGCTTGGACAGGGACCTGAGCAAATAGTTCATCTCAGTGGATCAAGACAAGGCTCATTCTAACAGATTTCAATGAAGTCGTCAAGACAGTCAGGAACGATGCTGCCACTTTCAGCCTTCGTTATATACAATTGTTTTTCCTGTGGGAAAATTGCAAGATTATAATTAAATATTAATCTGACGTCCGTATCAATTATTAGAAAAAAAAATAAATCCGTTATATGAATCATTGGTGTATAAGCATTTCTAAATTTCATAAAGATCGGCACTTACTGTTTCTGACTGGAAGGTGCCGTCTTCCCTGTCCGGAAAGGAGAAATGAGCAAATATAGTGGAGATTCCTCTCCACACTAACGTTCAGGTACGCCTGCCCAGGTCGTTTGGCTTCAGGACAGGGAAGACGGCACCTTCCAGTCAGAAACAAAAGCGCTGATCTTTATGAAATTTAGAAATGTTTATACACAAATGATTTATGCATCAGATTTATGGTTGTCAACCATATATGCAAGTTAGTTTTTAAATAGGAATAAATATTCAGTATAGCGAGGTCATGTAAAACATGAATAAGTCTATTTCAGCCACTCTTTCAGTGGACGTCGTCTTTAGGCGTTTATTATTTGTTGCTGCTATCAACAAGCCAATCTCTGCCCGAGCAGCGTCTGTCTGCTGACACCATGGCTGCTGCAGAGAACTCAGCACAAAACGGTATTGTTAATGATGAAGCAAATCCTGCACAGGTCCACCTGTGCAGGCAGACCTGGACGTCAGTGGCGGCCTTGAAATCTTAACATTCAAATCAATTGCTGACTGTTTGTTTATTTTTCATCAATATATCACTTTAATATATATTACTTTCCCCCTTTTCTAATAGAAATGCGTTCTATTCCTTGCTACCTTGCCTCAAATATTGTTGTTATGCTGAATGTTGATCGATTAATGTCCACCTTCTGGACATCTTCATTACAGGAATTTTCGATTTTCATTTTCGTTTTAGCCAAGTATGATCAAATGGCCATTTTCTTTCGTTGCTGGCACTCTGTCAACTTAGCTGTCTCCTTTCATGCACAGTAATTTGTGCTCCAGCTACCCAGCTCAATCAAGTTTGCCCTGTCTCTCAGACCTGAAGCAGAACAACTTCGACCAGTTGTCTGGAACATATGTGGCAAAGCCTCTGACGTCCATATTCTCACTCTTTGCGGTATTCTGCAGTACATTTTTTGGCCATTACTCTTCTCTTGCTACCCTCACTGTCAGTAACACGTTCGTACTTTTCTGTTGTCATAACAAAGCTCTCTTCTTCCTCCTCACTCTTCACCTCTGCCACACCAAAGACAATCATCCTTTGCTATCCCTGTCTAATGCAACTTAATTTTTCACAAAATGTTATGAATTCCAACTTTCTCCGTTGTAAGTAAACAATTTCTTATCTGCTCTAAGCTCATGCACATTTAAAGCCAAAATATCAAGGATATTAATCTCTCCCTGAATTTAGGCACAATTATAAATTATAAAGCGTCTAATCGAAGACCACATATGATTTTGTTCCTTCCACATTGAATAGTACAGGCATAAATTAAGTGATTCCATTGCAGTTAATGAGACATGTTGTTATATCAAGGGGTCCACAACCCAAGATTAAGTGCACACACACAGACACACATTATATATATATATATATATATATATATATATATATATATATATATATATATATATATATATATATATATATATATATATATATATATATATACACATCAAATTGTCTATCCATCTATCCATATATCTATCTGTATATATACATATACATACATACATACATACATACATACATATATATATATATATACACATATATATATATATATATATATATATATATATATATATATATATATATATATAAAAATGGACCATTAGAATATTTTAGATTTTTAGGTTGAATCATCTTTCCCACACTGAATTATTAAACCATCTGGAAGGTCTTAGCAGAAAAATAAGAGATTTTTATCTCAGTATCTTTTATTCTTTTTTTTTATCTTTTCTTTTTGTTGCCTGCAGGAAGTCTCTTGGACTCCAAAGGGAACCATCTTTTGCTTGGTTGCAAAGAAGGAAAGAAAAAGGAGAGGAAAAAGATGCCAGCCTCAAGCGATTCAGAATCTCAAAGGAAAGTAATGATTTATTTGGAGGTAATAACGTATGCAGGCAAAACGGCTTATATTTCGGGAACAAGGTTTTGTCCTCTTATTATCTGCAGACAGTTTTGCTTCATAATAAAGATTTCATGGTACACGCGAATATAATAGTTTTTTTCAATTTTTTCCGTGGTAGCTTATGGCTTCTTGTATTTTTTTTATTGTCATGTTGGAAATATAGTAAAAGTTATATTTTCTTGAAAATGAAAGCCTTTCTATTAATAATAATAATAATAATAATAATAATAATAATAATAATAATAATAATAATAATAATAATAATAATAATAATAAATTATTATTATTATTATTATTATTATTATTATTATTATTATTATTATTATTATTATTATTATTATTATTATTTGATATTTCATATTTGCTCGACAGCTTTTCCTGCGCTCCAGTTACTTAATAGCCTCTTCTATTGTATGATTCACATCTCTCAGTATCCGCCTCCAGTTACACTTTTGTTCTAACACTTGTGTGATTTAAACATTCTCATTCTTTACAGACACTGCCCATTTTATCCTTTTAGCTTCAATCTAATCTCTTTAAAAAATCACGCTAACATTAAAATACATTTTCCTTTAAAAATCAATTGCAGATTCCCTCATAAGTCCAGTCTGCATTTTTCACAGCTATCCTTAAAATAAATAAATGTATTGAATTTAATCTTTGCCATGCCGCATTCCATTCACATCCACTTTTCACGTACAAATATTCCCAATCGCTTCGTCGGCATTAGATCTTACAAAACACTGTAAGCACAAGTACTAATGAGTTAAGTTGACTTTTACCCCAAACGATTCACTCCCTGGTTTTATATTCTTGCAACATGTTCAAGTTCATCATAAAAGTAAATTCCTGGTCGGTCTTCACGCGGTCCTTTTACAGAAGTCATCTCAGTGACTCTCCAAATATTATTAGCTATAACCAACAATGCTCTTTTCCTATCAGTCCTTCTGTCCCCCGTGTCGCTTTCTCAAACCAATTCCTTCCGCACATCGTCCCAGACTTTTGATGAATGTTATGCTTTTATGATTATAATTTCCTTCCCATAGCACTGCTACCTTTATGTCAAAATATATTCTTACTATTAATCAATCTTTTGGACTTTTCATTGATTAGAATACACCTTACACAGAATAGTCAACCACTCAATAATATTTTCATTATCTTGTCACAAATATCGAGTCTTTCTTACAAGTCCTGTGGCCCTGCCATTCTCCAATCTTAAATTTACCTCCTTACAACCTCAAGGCAAATTCTGCCACTAACCTCAGTTTTACATTAATCTTACTAACTCCTGAATCATTCAGTTCTACTCCCATGACAATTACTCACAGATTTTCAAAATATTATTTTATCTGCAAATTTCATATCAAGAACTATTTGCTCATTGCCCCTTATTATCGGACTTTATTAATCTCCAATGTTATTCATTTTTTCCAAAAATTATCGCTCGTTGTATTTGCATAATATTATACTAAGATCTATTTGTTTATTAATAGTTCTTTAAGCATTTTCTGCCTCCAGTATAATTCTGTTCTCTTCATAAATTTCTTTCTCTCTCTATTTGTATGTTTCATTCGAAGCTCTATTTACCAGTTAATTATTCTCTTTACATTCACTACTTCTCAGAATAATTTCTTACTAAATTTCTTGCTCCCTCTGGGAAACTAAGATATTTATCCTTAATAGCCGTTTTTTCTGCCTTGCTATTCTCCATTATAATTTCTCTTTCCTTCTGAAATGCTTCCTCTCTCCTTTTGCTTCATTTATTCTAAGATCTATTTGCTCATCATTATTTCCTTGTTCACTACTACTTTCTGTAATAATAACTTTCATTTTGATAAAAGTCAGCAGCTTTCTAATTGGGCCTTCTATTTTAAGATCTACTTCCGACTAACACTTCTTTCTGCACTTTCTACCAGCCATTATAATCTTCTTTTCTTACTGAAATTCCTTTGCTCTCTATTTGCATATTTTATTCCAAGATTGGTTTTCCCCTGTTTCTGCAATTTTTACCCTCCAATATGATTTGCTTTTTTCTGAGATTCGTGTTACCTCTGATTGCACATTCTAAGAGCTATTTACTAATTAATCGTGGGTTCTGCTTTTTCTTAAAAATTTCGATCTACCTATTTGCATATTTCATTTCTAGACCTAAGTACCAATCAATATTATTTTTGCAGTGACTGATCCCCAGTATGCGCTCTTTTCCTTCATGATTTTCTTGCTCAGTGTATTTGCATATTTCATTATAAGATCTATCTAGCCATTAACCGTTCTTTCTGTATTTTCTACTCTCGAATATAATCAATTTTTGTCAAGAGTTTTTCTCATCCCTTTTGCAAATTTTGCTCTGGGATCTAATTGCTCATTAACGCTTTTTCTGCATTCACTACCCTCAAGTTTGATATCTTTTATTCCTTAAAAGTCTTGCTCTCTTTATTTTTAAATTTTATTCTTAGGTCTGTTTGCTTATTATGCCAGTATGAATTCTTCCCATTAGTAAGTTTGTTCTGAGATACATTTCCCAATTAACGTGATTGATTTTTTGCATTTAATGTTCACCAACTAGATTTTTCTTCCTCCCTAAAATTTTGTTCCAAAACTTCTGGAGTCATTTAACATTATCTTTCTCTTCTCCTATTCTACTGGCCAGTTATTTTATACCCCAATGTCATTTTCCATTTTTTCTCTGAAATGCATCTTTAAAAAGCCCCTTTTATCCCCTGAGCAAGCTCTCATGTCGCTATCTAACTATGCACCTCTTGAATTTCTCCTCATTTTGTGTGGTTATTGCCAGCTCTTTTACCATGTACCATACCATTCATTAAGGCAAGGAAGCGTGGTTAGTGAATGTGAATAATAAACAAAGAGAATATGAAAGTGCGAGAAATGCCGAGATATCTCAAAGGTCTCGCGTTAGGGGCAGCTTGGTCATGTAGAGGAGTGGGCAGAGTCAGATTGAAAAGGGTATCTATTATTATTATTATTATTATTATTATTATTATTATTATTATTATTATTATTATTATTATTATTATTATTATTTTATTTCAGTAAATGAAACCTATTCACATGGAACTAGCACGCAGGGCCCACTGACTTGAAGTTCAAGCTCCCAAAGAATGTTGGTTTCAACCTTCCACCACAGACCCCACACTGCAGCAGTAACTAGTCATGATACAGAGTCAGTGATTTTTCATCGCCCCGGGGGAGACGTGAACCTGCGACATCTGTGTGGCATGTCACGACACTGACCACTATACCAGCAGACCAGTCGTAGGAGAATAGGGGAAAGGGAGAGCTAGGAAGCGCTTGTTCGAATGCTACAAATAATAGAGCGAAAGGGCCTTCATGTCATCAAGGCTCGAGAGTGGATGTAGGACGGGAATGAATGGCGGCAGTTTGCGTTTGGGACCAATGATGAAATTTTTTCTTAAGGTTATGAAGTGGATGGTGCTTTGGACACGTATTCCACAGGATGATTGTTCTTGATTTAGCCGTTAGAAATGGAAATCTGAGATCATTATTGATGTATATTGCTGCGCAATCAGGGAATGATAATTGATAAATGTTTCGTCACCAGTGGGATTCGAACCACTGCCTAGTTTAGAAACAACGATAGACAGTGACTTTGACCACGAGCTATCAAGTCTAGGTAATAAAGTGATATCGACTCTAATTTAATGTATGTAGTTTGCTTGAAAATGCTTCTGGGCAGAGGCTAAAGTCCTTGCACTTCATTGTTTTCTGTACTATGTTTATTTATATATATATATATATATATATATATATATATATATATATATATATATATATATATATATATATATATATTAGTGTTGACGAATATTAAGCCACAAATATTGTTTAATATCGATACCTTTTTATACGAACAACTTAAACCGAAAGTGAATTACAGGATCTGAACCGGTGGCTAGTTTATAAACAACAATAGGTGGCTAGTTTATAAACAACGATTACAATTTCCCTTTGGTGTGAGTTACTTTCAACATATAGTTAACTGGCCATTAAACGATATTCATGAACATAAAATTCACTGTGACACAGTTGCTCTTCGGGGAAATTTCAACTAGGTAAGGAATGTGACTGCATATAGAATAAAAAAATATATATATATTTTTAAAGAAGTACAGGTCGAGTAGATTTTAAAACAGTGTATCCAGAGAGATTCTCATGTTATTTCTTATTTAATTTTAAATCTGTGATTCGTAATATTTTATGTACTTTCTTGACTTTTCGTTATTTTAAACATATGTAAAATCTTACTGTTTTGCATGCTTTTATTTTTTGTAAAGGAACGGTATTTTTCCTGAAATATGTCTTTCATGACTTTACATGGCCAGCAAACGAACTAGCGATGGTGATTTTGTCGGTGACAGTAATCCAAATATGAAGATTATATTATTCAAAGCGCAACTACCCATGAAGAATAACCTTTGGAAATCTTGTGCCCAAATTTGAATGTTTTTGACACAGAATACCAAATGCATTTGAAGTTATTTCTGAGAACCTTTCCCTCTCACATAAATGTTTTCATCTGAACAATAACCAGAGCAATTATTGTTCTTCTGAAGGTGAATGACTGAAATCATTTTTCTTGAGATAACAATGACCTATTAACTTGATAAATTGTCCTCATTCCATTAACAGCTCTACTTATCTTTGTCACCTCGTCTTGCAATTGTGCAATAATGGAAGATGATTGTAATCCGTTAAAACGGAGTATTTGTATGACAGCCATCTGTCAGGTGCTTTGAGACAACGATTGGAATTGAGTTAACATATACATGTATATGGTTAACACACACGCATACATATACACACACACACACACACACACACACACATACATATATATATATATATATATATATATATATATATATATATATATATATATATACACATATATATCTGTGTGTATATGAATGCATATATACATATATGGTTAATATATATATATATATATATATATATATATATATATATATATATATATATATATATATATATATATATATGTATGTGTGTGTGTGTGTGTGTGTAATGTATACAGTATATGAACAGCGCATAAGACAAGGACAAATTGAGGTACTTAGTGCAAGATCTTTCTCCCTTGATTCAAACCCTATTCTGCACAAGATGTTCAAAAGAGATTTAAAAGAGGAACTAGGGAGTCTTATTAATACCTGTTTATGTCTTTTCCAGTCCCTGGTTCATCTAGTACCTGGACTGATCTTAGATACCTATCCCACACCTGAAGAGCTCTAGCACCGCGAATGTAGTGATTTTTGTAAGTATTAAAATGGTCATCCGCACCATTGCTTTCGGTCGTTGTTTGCCAAAGCTAGTCTCCTTTGTCATGTTTCGTTTCATTGTTTGTAGTTTGATTGAAAATGCCTCAGAGTAAAGAAGAAAGATCTAACCCTTTCCTGTTTCAGTTTCATCATGGCCATTTACTCTGCTTATATTCTATATTTCGTTGCTATTACCGTGGCAGAAGTCACAGATGTATGTATGTATATGCAGTATATATATATATATATATATATATATATATATATATATATATATATATATATATATATATATATATATATATATTATATATATATATATATATATATATATATATATATATATATATATATATATATAATGCACATACATACATACATTATATATATATATATATATATATATATATATATATATATATATATATATATATATATATATATATATATATATATATATATATATATATATATATATATATATATATATATATATATATATATATATATATATATATATATATATATATATATATATGTATGTATGTATACATGCGTATGCATGTGTGTACGTACTGTATATGTATGTTTACATGCAAAACAAACGCAGAGTTCAGAGCAAAGAAAATATCGCTGTGGAACTGATAAAGTACAGTAAATGGGAATAGTCTTACAGAAAGGTGTTTGGAAATGGTCTTAACTGTTAGAAAAAACAAGGCTTAAGGAGAAGAGTTTTCTTAGTGCGCTTGGAAAAGAAAAATAGATAAGAAAGCGTCTTGTTAGGCTATTTGTTAGAAAAAGGATCTCGTTGACGAATGGAATGGCGAGAAGAGAAGTGCTTGGAAGTATAGCTTATCATCTGGTTGAAGTAAAAGTGGAGGAAGGAGATAGGGAAGAGAGTCTGACCACAAATGCAGCTGAGGCAAGTGAGCTTCAAGAGAATTACGTATAAGAATTGGATAAACAGGACGAAGGATTAGACACTGGCGTGGAAGTACAATATAAAGAAGGATCATGGAAACAGTAGGGAGTATCTGTAAGTACAGGAACGAAAGCAGTGAATGGCGGAATGAGGAGATGAGAGTTTCAATAAAGGAAAAAAGGGAGATCTTTTAAAATCATGCGCATGTACACAAGAAAATGTGTAAGTAGTCTAGAATACAGTGTTTATAACATATCATTTCAATATGGATTTCCTATGGGTAGCTTTTTTTTGTGCCAGATTGATTAAAAAAAGTCTAGGAAAAAAGAAATAAGAGTAGTAGACAGCATTGGGTGTATCCACTTGTTAACTAGAGTTTGTTAAGGGATTAGCTCTCTACTCTTTACGAAGAAAACTCCGAGGCATTCCAGGAAAATATAAACTTATCGACAAATGAGGAAACGCATATCAATAGAAGATAGACTGACCTTATCAAAAGTAAAACAAAAAATATTTTTCTTTTAATTGGGGAAATAGGCACACCATTATAACATTGACAGAGATACGTTTCCTTCACTATACTACTGTGCCAAGTCTGTGTGACTCTTGATTCTTGTTGTCTTCCAAGTGTTTGGGATAGAAACAAGTCAAAATCGAGTTTTCTGTACAGCGTATAATGCTGTGTGAAATTCTCAGCCACGGCCCATGAAATTTTCAGCCACGGCCCGGTGGTGGCCTGTGTTGTTGGCACCTAGAGGGCTGCAATTTGGTATGTTAGATGACTGGAGGGGTGGATGATGAACATACCAATTTGCAGCCCTCTAGCCTCAGTAGTTTTTAAGATCTGAGGGCGGACAGAACAAGTGCGGACGGACACAAATCGCCATCTCAGTAGTTTTCTTTTACAGAAAACCACAAAGGATGAGGTTGCCAGACTATTATTCTGTGCCTTTAAAAGGTGTTAAGCAAAATCGCTTCCATTTTCGTTTACCTCGGAAGGGTCGTTCCTTTCCTCATCTTCAGCTAGAACTGACAACGCTCAGTTGGAGCAAGAATGGACGCATCGAGGTCTAATTCTTTAGACCTTGAGAAGCACAGTTTGCCAAAAGCCTTCACAAAACCAACGGGAAATGAACGCACTAAAACCCATTATTGGCATTATTCATACTGAATATATATTACAAAGAAATGTGATGCATATATATATATATATATTATATATATATATATATATATATATATATATATATATATATATATATATATATATATATATATATATATATATATATATACACACACATATACACACACATACATATATATATATATATATATATATATATATATATACATATATATATATAGATATATATAGATATATATATATATATAGAGATAGATATATAGAGAGAGAGAGAGAGAGAGAGAGATTTCCTTGGTACGATCATTATGAATAGTAGTAATAAAACATGAAAATACTAAAATCAAGCAAAATTTAGAAAATATGAAAGATTAACAATGGTACAAAATATGGAATAAAAAAATTGGTAAAATGGGTCAAAACTCAAATGTTCTAATTTTCATTAGTTTTGCTCCCATTTTATTTTCATTTTTCTTATTTTTTTAATAGTGAAGAAGGATCTTCCTCAAGAATGTAAAAGAAGTACATGGCATATTTAGGAAATACATTATGTGCTTGCGGAAGCACGGAAAACCCTGGCTTCCCATCTCAAGGTAAATTTCTTATTTAGGGTAAAATTGAATATTTTGTGGAACAATTTCTTATTTCGTTTAAGCATGGTTGTGCCTCTAGATGTACTATTTACAAAGCATGCTTCAGCATTTGTTGGCTTATCATTTGTAACAAAGAAATCCGTCCGTTTGTTTGCTTTGAATCCCCACTGCTGAGGTATGCATCGATGCTCTTCCAAGACTCGTTGCCGCTAAGCAAACCGTCTGTTTTATGATGCGATTTCATTAAAAAACAAAAAAGGACGAGTTGATATTCAAATTTTCTCTGTATGAACCCATAACAACACGACTGTTTTTCGCATATTTCCTTTGAGTCTGTGTTCTGTTCACAAAACTGTCTTTTTTGATTGTTCCTATGCAGTTTGCCTGTTTATTGCCGATGCATTTTGCAGATGTAATGAATCTTTCAAAAAGTTCAGCGGATGCATGAAAAATGAGAAATGAACACCATTCCTTCTATATTTGAAATGAAATTAATTTGAATTTTTTTTTCATTGAATTTCGATTCATCTTTTTAATTTCATTCCATTTATATGTTTGGAAATAAGTAACAAATACAACTTTTCTAACATTTACTACCAATAGCTTGAAGGAGCGTTGCATTAAGTTGCACCCAATCAGAGGACGTTTATTGCAGTACATACATACACACTCACTTGTCTCCTCGACTCAAAGAATACGCTGAAGGAAACGAAAAACACGCCGAAAATATCATGTATAATTTCTGCATTGCTACTAATAGGAAAGAGAACTCACATGGAGCCAATTGGTCGCATGAAACCGTCGGAATAAATATTTAGAAAACGAGATTTTGAGAGAGACTATTTTTCCTCATTGCATGTTCACCATCTGTTCATTCTTGTTTCCAAGTGGAAGCCAGGATTTTCATTTCAATTTGATTCATTCTACAACGAAATTTATATCATTTAGAAATTTCCTGTTATGTCATTTTGGACAAAATAAAGGGTATTTCTCTAGGTCTTCTGTAATTACAGGAGAATGTCTAATGTCATATTTGCTACAAAGGAGACAGAACTGAAGAATATATATTGCTTTAGTATGTGAAATTGGTATCACAACGGCCAAGATAAAAAGGGGACTGAAAAAAGAAAAAAAGACCAACAGCAAATTACCAAAAAAGCTTGGAAAGATGATCAAGCAAGAAAGAATAAAGAATTTTTTTTATAATTAAGGAGAGAAAGGCGAAAACAGAAAGTACCCATATTGATCATAAAATTCAATTGATCATAAAATTCATGCTAGATACTATATAAAATAATGGTGGCAATCATCAAGACTCAAGAAGATCATAAAATAATGGGAAAGGATATACTGTATATAGTCCAGCGGCTTAATGATACTTTTGGGCTGAATTGTGCATTTTTTGCTACAAGCATCAAATTTTGCACAAGGTGACTTTTGATACCCCTAAAAAGATATTTTTCGGCCATTTTGAAAAATGGCCGCCATAACTGCTAATTTCGTCTATCTTAGCTTCTAAGATAGTTGAAATAACAATTTTGGTGTCGTAACTTATGTTTTTGGGGTCAAGGAATTCATTAAAACATATGGAAACACTAGGCTTTATAGTTTTAATAATCATAATGATTTGTTATTGTTGGTATTAAAATTAATAGAAACAATAATTCTTGAGACCACCACGCGTTTCAGCGCTTTTCTTTCATCAAAATTAGCATCAAGGATTAAGGCTCCCTACAGGCTACTCCAAGAAAGGAAGAAAAAAAGATTTAAAACACTTAGATATAATGGCTTCATCCCCAAACATTCTAAAACATTTCTGCAAGATAACAACTTTCAGTAACAGAGGAGGTGATATTCTGCATATGCTTCTCAAAAGTCAATTTCTTATCAAAATTTACACCTAAAATCTTAAAAGAGCCACTAACTTTTAAAACCATTCCATTATAATGTAAATCTGAACGCAAAGGCAAAAGAATTCTGGATCGACTACCTATTGTACTTTGAGTATTAGAAGGGTAAAGCTTCATGTCCCAAAGCCTATTCCGCTCATGAATGTGGCAGATTCAAGGATTCAGCAACCACAGACTGAAGAAATGGAAGAGGAACAAAAGCTAGAAGAGTAGCATCTTTGGCATATGTAATCAGTTTGTTTTCCAGACCTTACCACATGTCACAAGTATTGATAATAAATGGTTAGGTTCAAGAACACTACCTTGAGGAACACCTTAAATGACATTACCAAAACTACTGTACTGGCTACCAAAAAGAACCTTTGCTTTTGCCTGTAAAAAATTCATTTAAAATATAAATGAAAGATACTCCAGTTCCCAATACTCTTAGCTTGTAAATATGTGCTTCATGATTCACATGGTCAAAGGCTGCACTAAAGTCTAGACCGACCATGCCTGCCTCTGGACCCTTATCAAGAGCAGTCTGCAAGATGGTGGACATTGACAAGAGAGCATCACAAGTACTAAGACCTTTGTGAAACCCAAACTGTAATGCTGGTAGGAGGTTATTAATTTTAGCGAACCTACAACACTGCTTAGAGAGCAGCTTCTCAAAACCATTAGATAAAACGGGGGTAACTGAAATTGTCCTTTATTCAGAGGGACATGAGGATGGATTTAGTCCCTTGGGTAGGTTTATACAGCAATTTTTCCCTTCTTCCAAATAGAAAGAAAACTTTCAAGTCCAACTAATCTTCTAAAGAGAGCAGTAATTTAAGGAGCAATAAAATCAGCAGGGTTTTTAAAAAAAGACAGGAAAGATCTGTTTAGTGTTTATACCACCATAACTGCCAAGACCAATAAGCAAAATTTTGTCTTCTCTGGACCTGAAGGCCATGAAACACAACATATGGTCTGGAAAGCATGACTGAGGCAACGCCACAGACTCCCAACACTGTTTGCTCAAAAAGCCTTCAGCCAAAAGCTCTGCCTTCTGCTTCAGGCAATATGCAGCAGTTCCATCAGCTCCTAATAGGGAAGGCATTGCTAGGATCAACTCCAAAGAGTGATGACTTGAGGGGAAAGCAAGGTCTCCTTCACACCCTCATTTTAAGCTCTCAGCTTGGTCATAGACCGCCTGAGCTTGACTTTTACGCCCAGTGAAATTACACCACAAAAAGTCTGGTTGATTGTTCCTCCACACAAGATGAGTTCTTGTTTTCCATGGTAGGCAAGCTTACATGCAGCACGAAACCATGACTTCTCCTTCAGAAGAAACGAGGATTTTAGATGGAATTCTCCTCTCGATAACAGTCTTAAGATGATCATTGAAACACGTAATAATATTCTGACTTCTATGGCTATCCACCTAAACGAGGAAGTGGTGAGTGGAGGGAATGAAGAGAATCGAAGAAACTAGAGAAAAGGCATAATTATGTTTGAAGAGAAGATTGAAAGGATAGGGGCATGAAAGTTAAGGGAAACGTGGAAGATGGAGCAATGAATGCTGATATGAGTGATGGAAGAATGGAAGAAGTTGAATCTTATAAGTATTAGAGAATAAGTAGATGATGGAAGGATGAAACAAGTACATCACATGATAGGGGAACAGGGAAAGGGGCATAGTGTATGCAAAAGATTAGGAGGAGAAGAGTTCCTACCAAAGCCAGGGTTGGAATGCCAGAAGAAATTGTTGAGCCAGGTCCTCTTTTTGAGGTAAAAAGTGGTAGGACGAAGAAGAGGAAGTCCTCGATTGCTTGGATACATGGCGAACAGCAAGTATTTAGCTGGAAGGACCTTAGTTTTCAGTTAAAAAATTAAAATGGCAGTGAACCCTAGCTCTCTCTCTCTCTCTCTCTCTCTCTCTCTCTCTTGTATCTAATGATGAAAAAGAAAAGACTTAAGAAACTGACATTATTTTTGATCATTTTCTGAGAGAGAAGATTCAGTGTTTTACGATATTTGAACACCATGTGCACTAAAAAGTGCTGTCGAAAAGCTGCAGTGAAGAATATTTATTTGTGTAATGTTCTAGCTCACAGTATATTCACTCTCAAATGAAATGCTGTCTTTAATACAACCAAGTAAATATGTGCAATGCATCAACACAAAGAAATGATGCAGCATTTTTGAATATCCTACTAAAGACAGCGGGAAGTTGATTAGTTTTTGCATAACTTGAATCATTTTCTTGTCTGGTTTCCATTATAATATTGTCTGCTTTATATTTTTGTAAGTAATCGAGAAATGCACATGAAAGCCTCACATTAGCTAAATAAAAAGAATTTTAAATGAGGATTTTGCAACTGTTTTAAAGTGAGATTTTAATATTCTTGGATTTCATTTCGTAAACTGAATCGCTTTTATGAAGTTTATCTGCTTCCTTTTAGTAGTTTGCTCACTTTTGGCTTCAAAAATATATATCCTTTTTAATCTCACATCGTCAGCAACGAACATAAAAGTCATCTAAAGCAGGGGAACTCGCTCCAAGAAAACAAATTATTTCGTGTATCTGGTTCTAGAAATCTCGACTTGATTCGCTTCATTTGAGCGCTTCCAGAACACATCAGTTACGGCGAACATTTGACAGGAAGCCTCCCAAAGATTTCTAATAGACTCAAGCAGTCAAGCAGTTTCAGCCAGCGTTTTAACCCACGTTCGTAATCTCCGAGAGATGTAAATCGTCGTTAAGACGAGGCCGGAATAAGCCGAGAGCTCGTTCCTCTGGAAGGAACGGTCCTCCATTATGGGATCCGACGTACGGAATGAAATAGAAACTTGGCCCCCGTCCCCCCTTTCCTCCAGTTATGGCGATTTTATATCTTGAATTTCTC
This sequence comes from Macrobrachium rosenbergii, assembly GCF_040412425.1. Lineage (NCBI taxonomy): Eukaryota > Metazoa > Arthropoda > Malacostraca > Decapoda > Palaemonidae > Macrobrachium > Macrobrachium rosenbergii. The sequence goes on from NC_089784.1 coordinate 43,338,681, forward strand.
CCTTTTTACCGTCTCTCCTTTTCCGAAAATTCTATCTAAAGTTAATTTTTCAAGTCTCTCCAGAGTAAGTTGCCAAGTTATCAGGTTAAAAAAAGAGAAAAAGAGGAGACAGAGAAAGGAGGAAGGGGACCAAAAAGATGTAAGAGAGAGTAAATGTAAAGAAAACGGAAGTTTTACCTTTTTGAATTTAGTAGAAGAGTCGTTTGTGAAGGAATGATGTCAAGGAAATATACTTCTTCATTCTTGAATTTTTCGAGTGTGTGATACCTTTAAAAATCTTTATTTCGGTGGTATATTTAAGGATTTCTGAAAATGAAGATAGTGAATTGACTCTCAATGATCAAGCGACAGACGAAAATGATGGGGAGTAATCTGGAGCTGACGTGGTCTATTTCGTCTTGGCTCAGTGGTTACCAAATTCTCTCACCACCGGGAGATCTAAAATTAGCCCATCCGAGGGGCTGGGGAAACGACTTAGGACCTTTTGCCAGAGCATTCCCATGTGCACTTGTCGACCTAAATATTCAATAATGTACCAGGGGGTTAGGTGATTTATAAGATTTTCACAGCTTTGTTGTTAATTGTGATGTTCTCTCTTTGTTGCAATCAGTGGTCAGACATGTCACCCGAATCTGTAGAGGGTGACTAGGAGATGACCTTGTCTCCCAGGTAGGTCAGTTTAACCCTGGTCCTAGATGCCAAGTCTTTGTTGCCATGTAAGGGAAATTGGAAGGCTTTGTTCTTATATTACGTAACTGGATATGGGTCTGTGTATAGTGGAGTTGGAAGAGGCTTATGACATTGTTTCGGATAAATACAAACGTGCAGGCTCTGTTCTGATCTGGAATGAATATTTTTTTGGGCAGTATTTTTTCTTTAATGTCTGAATGTATGGATGAAATCTTCCGACGACTCTCCGATTCTTTGTCTGGGCGACTGACATTGCTGGTTTGGAAGAATTCAACTGGCGCACAGATGGTCTCGTCAAGAACTATTTTAGTGGGGAAGAATGATTCCTTGTTTATGCCTAGACGAAGGAGTAGCCAGGCAGCTGTGCCTTCCAGCTGGGCCCGTTGCATTCAGCTGTTTGATTCCTGTTATCTGGCTATGGCAGTCCATTTATTAGAGGTGAAAGTTGGTTCTCTCTTTGACGTGATGGCTGACCCAGCCAATTAACAGTGAGTATCAAGTTTCTAGACGAAAAAATTGTTACCATAAATAATTCTTAAAGAAAAAAAATCTTTGGGATTATGTACATTAGTAAGGGTCTACTTAATTTCAAAGAAAAAAAATACTTATCATTGTAACAATGACGCTCTTTTTTTCAAGAAAATATGAATTTTTTACTTCTGCTAAAGTGGGCGCTAAATTAGAGATATTTATTGAAAAGGAAACGCGTAAAAATTTTCCTAAGTACTCCAAAATATTTTGTCATGTCCATACCAAGCACTTATAGTATATACGATGCAAAACTGCAATAACTCTTATATACGAAAAGCTAAAGGCTTAGAAAGAAGAAGAAAAAATCTTTAGACTCCTTTAGGAGAGGCGATATAAACAGCTGGCCATTTCACTATAAACAAACGGAAAATCAATGCATCAGTTTCCATGAAACAGGAAGGTGGAAGAGTTAACTAAGTTTCACAGTTTAATATATTCGGCTTGGACAGTTTTACTAGTGTATTATTAAAAGAGATGGCCCCCAAAATATCATTTTTAATTTGTATTTAACATTATTTTGATTTTTAATTATGGTACTGTGTCAGTATTTGTAGTAGCGGCCGCAGAAATTTGATGGGGGGGGGCACTTTTCCATATCCCCCAGTCTCTCTCCCCGCAAATTGATGGAGACCCAGCCCCACCTAGAAAAGTTGCACCACAAAACTACAAATTTAAATACTGCTTTATTTTCAGACATTATTACAAACGCAGCAACATTAATTTTGCAATGAAAAATTACCAGAATTATTAGTGAATGATTTTTAAGCCAAGATGGTATATGAATCAACCCTTTCTTTCGAAATTTTATAAGTCCTGTAGTGCATTTGATTAATCTTAGATTATCGTGAAAGACAAACTATTTGAATACAATATAAAGTCAAGTCGCCTCTTGACCTTTCTGGAAAGCACATCGGTAACAGAAGAAATAATTCCCGGATGAATTTCTGATAAGGCACGGTGGATATACAATTTGGGATGACCATTCAGTCGATCTTGTCCCATTGTTGCTCTTCTGTAACTCTTTACGAGGCTGAGGGTAGAAAAGCTCCTCTTTCTCGGCAGATGCAGAAGAAACAGGCAAAGATGCATATATTTGTAGCAGCCTTCTAGTTACTGGATAATTTCCAGAACACCTTTCTAAAATCTCGCACACTGACAATGGGAGAGAGTCCTGGTCAACTGTGTTCAACTTCATATTCCTCAGCATCGGTTATACGGTCAAGTATATAATTTTTATACATATTCGGTGCAGAAACCAAGTCCTGGAATGTGGTGCGACTGAAATAACTTGGCATAAATGAGCACAATGACCTAACAACGCTGTGATAATGAGCAAATCTATCATGATACTGAGCAATGACGAAATCCAAAAATGGCAAAAAAATGGCTCTCTTGTAATATTCCTCTACACTACTATATGGGGGGTTAGATCCGTATCTCTGACTGATAGCTACTCTGGGCGTTTTAACCTCAATATTTAAGGTACTTGAAATTTCTGTGGCAGATTCGAATTATTTTTGGACGTCCCTGTTATTAGCTCGCATTTCAGTAAACATTCTGCTCTGTAAATCTGATCTGGGTTGAGCACTCAGGCATAACAGTTTGTGCTGATTGCAATTGTTGAGAGAGGGGTTTAGTTTCAGTACGAACTGCTTCTAATATGCAAAGAGATACAACAAATTCAAAATCTAATTTCTTGAGAAAATTTCTAGTATAATTTGGTGATTTCCAAGTGGCTATTTCCTCAAGGGCTTTAACACCGCACGGCAAAATTTTTTAAATATTAGGATGGCATCATGTCTTTCTACCCATCTCGTATCACTGAATTGCTTAAGTCTCACTTGCCTAGTTTGGTCACAACAACATCCTTCTTAACAAACTCTTCTAAAACGTTTGTTTCTTGTGGAGAGACATGAAAAAAGTAAACAACCTCAGATACATCACTCCAACGGTCACGAATCTCGGCTACCTGACTTGACTCGGAAATAACCAAATTTAAAGATTGGGCAGCGCAATGAGTATAAACTGCTGCTGCTGCTGCTGCTGCTGCTGCTGCAGGGCTTTGCTTCCTGACGATGGCTTGGCATCCCTTAAATTATCCGCTCATTGCACTTGCACCATCGTAGCCTTGGTCTATCACATCGTCCGTACAGTACAGGGCTCTGGCTGTAACCTCTAGAGTCACCTACAAAGACTCTCTCTCACAAACACACACACACAAATATATATGCATATATATATATATATATATATATATATATATATATATATATATATACATACAGTATATGTATATATATATATATTATATGTTTGGAAAGTCATGTTTATCCTTAGTTTTTCCTTCTTATTAATTGAAGAGATTTTCATTATCTTGCGTAATATTATTAGTTAATAATCTTGTATTCTTCATGTAGTTTGATTTTATTGCTTCCTTATGCTCTAAAATATTAATTATTAAAGTTATATCTTGCTGTTTGGGTGTCTTTGTTCTTCATTGTAATTGCTTGGTAAATATATGCACATCCTTCATCATTTAAATAAATGTTTGGTAAATTGATTTTCTTTAACTTAACTCTACCAAGCATCAAGCAAACAGCAACGAAGGTAGTTAATTACGTTAATCCTGTAACTAGTTACTGCCTAGTTTGGTTATCTTCCAGCTTCGACCCCATTCCCAAAATACCTTGGAGCAGCAGTAGCTCGGAAGGAGAGGCACAGTGAAGACGTGACCACTACCTAGCACAGGGCGACTTTGAGATCGTTATTACGATCATACTATCTTTCGTGCAGTGTATCATAAAGGAACTATGAAGAGCTAACATGTATCTGTGACCTGGCCCATGTACCGAGGGTGGGGAGGAGAATAATGCTGCCTATTATCCACCTTAGGCCACCACCATTTTCCACGAAGAACAACTTGCCGGCCGATGTCATCTAGTTGCCATTACAACTATTCGACTTAATTTGGACCTAGAAAGGATAGCTGAAAATTTGAAGATTCTCTTGATTTATTCTGAAACTGTGAGTTAGCAGCAGGGCCAGCACCATCCCTCTACCTCGTATGGTTTGGGATTACCTGTTGCAAACCAGGAAGCAAGGATATTCACAAACAGCTTGATAGAAAATGAATTGATAAATTAAACTGTAGAATTTATTATTAAATTTTAGTTTATTTTTCTGGTTTATTATTCACAGTAAATAATTCAGAATATTATATATATATATATATATATACAGTATATGTATATATATATATATATATATATATATATATATATATATATATATATATATATATATATATATATATATACCTCGTCTTAGAGAGGGCGGCCACGTGTCTAAGGGTCCCCCACCCCATTGTGGGCGCTACTGAATGTTTGTATATTTTGTACGCCTATTTTAAGATACGGGCTGACCTTTCAGAAATAACCTGCCGTCTAAAAACACATTTTAAACTGTATTTATCAAACTGGACCGTTTGCTGCCATCTGCTGTGAATGGATTTACAGTCAGTACATTTAGAAGGGTGCATACGCAAATGCCTACTGTCACAGGTATGGTCAAGTTATGCTTACTGATATCTTTGGCATTGAATACATGTCCCCTGGAAAGTTGGGCTTATTTTGTAAAATTATGAATTACAGATCTTTGAGGGAAAATCTCTAATGGAATGCAAATTTCTTTTCTAACTTGCCCAAGAGCTTAAGTTTATAAATTTTTCTTGTATATTAATGTTTCCTGTTTCCTCAAGGGTCGTTCGAACCTCTGAAGGTGAATATAAATTCTTTATTATATGAGTAGAATCGAACTTTGATAGAAGAAAAATATGTTTCACAGGTAAGTGAATGGAATGAGCTTTTGTCTCTTTTATATGCAGGTGCCTTGGGTGGACAATTCGAAAGGATTTGCTTTGCCTTTCGCCACCTTCTTCCCCTTAAAATAAAGATTAAAAAAAAAAAGAGAGCTGAGGAGACGTGGTGAAGAGGAAAGGGTCCTTGAGATTAACAAGAAAATACGGTTACACTTGAAGTTTGCAAGAAAACCTGCTTGCACACCTTTTTTGCTGTGAAAGACTTCATGTAATACTTTTGATATTTTAAAAAGGCGACTGATACTTATAAAGGATTGTATATATATTCATCCATAAGATTTTTGGCAGCCCATTTTACGTCATTTTCGGTCATTTCATTTTCTTTTTCTTAATCGAAAGACAATGTGTGGAACTAAAGGCAGATGGCATTTACCCTAAAAAACTATCTGTATAGATCAACTTTTTCTGTATTTGTTTATGAATATATTGAATTAAGTTGCTGAGTTTCTGGCAACTTCCATTAGACATCTCTTTGAGTAACTGAGTATACCTGACTAACTCTTCTCCTTGAAGCAAAGTAATAAGAAATAACAATTCTTCTACAGTTTGCTTCTTCCTAACAACCTGATAAATGTTCACCAGATATCATGGAAAGTTTAGGACGGTGTCAACTGGAAAACGTCTCATTTTTGTTCGATATCGGTGGAAGCCTAAAAATGGGAAATTCGTAGTTCTTGATGCCAAAAAATGGCCAGAATCGTAAAACAGAGTTTACTTGGGCGAGGAATGGCGAGGAATCTTCTGAAATTTGCACAGTCGTTGACATAACAGACTGCTAAAGGCAAGTCACGACACCATTTTTTGTAAAACATTTTTCACTGGAATTAAAAAGAAGAGTTCAAGTCAACCTCTTTGTTTCCACAACATCTTAACCTCTATTTTTTCCTCGTTTTTTACAGCGAGGTGTTTTTCGGCCTAATGATAGGTAGCATTTTAGTTCGAGCATTAACCAGCATTCCAAGAGTTCCTGTGATTATCCTTGGTCCTTTTTTTTATTTACTTTGAAAAATGACAAAAAAACGCTCCACCTCTCTTGTTCCCGTTAATATACTAGTTTCTGTAGTCTTGAGTCTTAGTATTTACTCCTTTTTTCCCAAAGCGTTTATTTTGTTCTGAAAATCATCACAAATGTGTTGCCCGATTTTCAAAAAATCCCCTCGACCTATTCGGAGAGGCAGATGGAGCAGTATTCGCCATAATGATATTTAAGGCTAATTTACATCATGCGTCATTAATTACATCCTGCTCGCTAAAAGCAGAGCGCCAGTTTTACTGGCTGCTCTCCTCGCCACTGACGCAAAACATTCGGGTGGTCTCCGCAAAGCAAATAGTTATCGTCGGTTCAAAGGAAATGAAACTTCGCGTTGGCTGGCAATGGGTACATAAGCGCTCGGTCAGGACGGGGAGAAAATAATGCTTCCGTGTTATCTGTTTATCATTCAAAAAAAAAAAACATATTTTTTGAGGCTAGTGCATTGCTGACAGTATTTTTCGTTTCGGAGTTCACGCTTTTACTGGACTTTTTGGAGTTTTCTGTTTTTCGATGATGTTCAAAGCAAATATCATTTAGCCTGTTCTCTTTCGAGAAGGAAACGAGTGGAGCTAGCTCGTACAATTAAGGGGAGTCTCTATACAGCAATTTGTAAGTAAATGAAAGAGAGAGAGAGAGAGAGAGAGAGAGAGAGAGAGAGAGAGAGAGAGAGAGAGAGCATACACATTAAAATGAAAATTAGATAGATAGATAGAAAGATATATCGTTAGAGAGATGTACATATGCAATGTACCGTAAGCACAGCTTAATATTTGAAAATACATAAATGTATACACATACACACATGATATATATATATATATATATATATATATATATATATATATATATATATACTGTATTTAAATGGATGTATGTGTGTGTGTGTATGTTCCAGCATGACTACGAAACGCATAGGGAAATTTCCGCCAAACTTGGTAAATATATGCCTTACTATCTGGAAAAGAATACTGTTGGGGTAAGACATCACTAGCACCAAAGGGCACCAAAGGAAGTTGGGGTGGGAAGGGCTTCCCTGAAATGGGGGTGGTTCTGCCTATAGATTTAGTAACTAAATAAACACTATGGGTTATCGTACCTCATTTCAGTATACATATGACTTACTATCAGAAAAGAATGCTGTGGCGAAATGGCATTACTGACAACAAAGGGGGTGGGGGTGGGAATGGGTGACATGTAAAAATAATTGAAAATAACAAATAGTGTCTAATCCAGTGGTCTTCAAACTTTTTAAGACCGTGGCCCACTTTAGGCATTTCCCAATATTCATGGCCTACTGCCCTTCAGATTTAGCATATAAATTATCTTCATAATAAAACATACGGTACCAGGTACTTAAGGAACTTTTTACATTTTCTTAATATGTTCAAACAGAATTTTCATAAATGCATTATATGGTAAATGCATCTAAGAAATTTTCATGATAGTTAAATTTAATAACCCAGAAATCAATGACTGAACTTTGATTATTGTAAATAAAATTCATGTACTGAACCTTATGGCTTGAAACATGGCCAAAAGATAAACATAAAACACAACTTCTCTGCTGTTCATGGTAACCACTGGCTCAGGTTAGGCAGCTAATAAGATGGATGTACTTGTTTCATATCTACAAGTTTATCAAATCAGGAGAATTGTGGACAAGACACATTGCATGTCATCCTCCACCTCTAAGCGGTTTCTTGCTTTTGTTTTGATTTGAAGCAAGGGAAAAAAGCCTGATTCCCTGAGTGGAGGAGAAATAGAAGTGTTTTCAGGCACGCTTACCAATTCTAGGTATGATGCACTACTAGCCCATTCCTTAGCAAACACTTTACACCGGAATCAAATTTCATTTCAAAGTATTCATCTTGGTCAGGGTCTGGCATCAGAATCTGGCTCAATATTAAATGGATCTGCTATTAATGACAGATCTATGGATTCAAGATCAGGAGAGTATCTGGAAAACTCTTGACCCTAATTTTGAAGGTGGTTGATTATTTCATTTTGAAGACAAGGATCTAGTTCTTTTTCACCTTCAACAACTTCACAAAAATTCTCAAACATTGCAAAATTACCAGCATTAATTTTCCTAACCCAGTTCTGGATCTTAGCAATGAAGGCACACAATGAATCAACAAAATGAGTTACAGTTTTGTCTTTACACTGAAGTTTTAGATCTTTATTTCTTTTGTTTTTATTGTATTCTCTTATTTTTTTATATAGTTAATTTTTTTTTATTGTAATCTAAAATGTCCATGGCCCACCTGAAAACCAGGCCATGGCCCACCTGTTGGCCCACAGTTTGAAGATCGCTGGTCTAATCCATAGTTTTTGAGGACGCTGAGATGAATATTGGCACTCCTGATGCCCTTCAAGTCCAAATTCAACTCCAATAGGAAGAGGGGGTGAGAAGGGGTAAACCAATGTAAAAAATGACAGATATCTGTGTCTAATCCAAAGTTTTCAAGGTCGCTGAGATGAATGGTGACAATCCCAATGTCCTTTAATTCCAAGTTCAGCCCCAATAGGAATGGGGGCTGAGAAGAGGTGAAATATAAAATGTCAAAAATACTGGGCAATATAATCGAAGCAACTAACTATTTTAACAGGAAAGGGAGAGAGAGAGAGAGAGAGAGAGAGAGAGAGAGAGAGAGAGAGAGAGAGAGAGAGAGTTTATTGGTTGTCATTCAGAGTTTTCCCAGGCAGCAACGAGGTTCGTCAGTATAGTATATATATATATATATATATATATATATATATATATATATATATATATATATATATGTGTGTGTGTGTGTGTGTGTGTGTGTGTGTGTGTATAATTGAATAACGAAAATATGGAACGTGAATAATATATAAATAAAGGTAATGCCACGAAGGAAGGAGAAACAATGGAGTGCTGCAAGGTCTTTCAGCTTCTCGTCCTTTACTTAGCAGACTGAAGAAATATAAAAATAAGTTTATGAAGAAAGCTCGTACAAATGAAAAGTGGGGATTACAAAGGAAAAAAATATGTCCCTGGAATCCAACACAGTTAAAGAATTAGTAGACCTATCAAAACAGGGTTAATATTTAAGAGGTTTTACAAAGGATTAGGCTCAACAGCTCAGAAGCAGGGACAGGAAAATCAAAAGATTATACAAGGTAGGTGACTAACCAGCAAAAAATGATATAAAAGTACAACTCACTAATTCTCATTTTGGTAAACAATAAAAATTTTTACAAGGTGAACATTTAAAAAAAATATTAAACATACAAATACATAGAAAATATATGTATTTGTAATATATATATATTTGTAATTAAGTCAGTGATTTTATCTTTAAGGTTATTCTTGAACATTTTACTTATATAGGGGTCCAAATAATACATGCCAGGGTTAAGATTAAAATTACAACTGGAAGCAAGCTGTATAATAGCAGATTCTAAAAGATTTCGTGACGAGTAATCTTTCAATCTAGCAATCACTGACCTTTCAGCCCAATTTACCTGTGAGAGTTTTCAATTAAATGAACGAATATAACATTGGATCTTTGCCCAGTTTTGAAAGCATACTTATGCTCTTTAATCCTTGCTAGATTGGCCGATATAAAAAGAGGGGCAGTCCAAACATGGAATTTTATATATTAAATTTTATATATTATGTTATTTTCCTTAAGGCTATTTTTGATTAACATTCCTTTTAGTGTGTTATTATATGAAAAAACGAGGTTAACATTAAAAGATTTTAAAAATTATTTTATGTTTTCAAAACCACTAAAATAAAGCAAGCTAAGAATATTCTTAAGGGTTTCTTTCTCCATGTGGGCTTTATTTTAACAAATATCTAGTACATGTAAGGGATAACATAAATCTGTTCCTATTTTTCTTATGTATTCAAGTTCTTTATCCAAATACTGGCAACTGACAATGAGCAATACTCTTAAAAAAATAGAGGAAAAAAATGGATATTTTGATATTAATGTGATGGCCTGAATAAAAATGAACATACGTTAAGTTGTTGGTTGGTTCCCATAAATGCTCAGTTTACATTGAAGTGGTTGTCTATGTATTAAAACATCTAAGAAAGGGAGACAATTGGCTTTTTCTAATTCTACCTAGTTATTCAAATTAGAGAGTAAATCATTTACATCAATACCAGCAGACAAAACAGCTAAAATATCATCAACATATCTATAACACTTTAAAGGAGTATAAATGATATTAGGTAAATATCGTTTTTCAAAGAATTCCATATGCAAGTTTGAGAGGAGTGGGGATAAAGGGTTGCCCATTGCCATACCAAATATTTGTTGGTAAAATTCACCGTTGAATATAAACTTACAATCACAAATGCACAACCTAGTAAGTGAAATAATATGACTTACAGGTAGAGGTAACTCATGATGGATTAGTTTATTACTAAGATACTCTAAAATAGAATCTATAGGGACTTTAGTAAAAAGAGAACAAACATCAAAACTAATGAATCTATCAGTGGGACAAAAAGTTATTTTGTTTAATTTATCAACTAAATCTAGAGTATTATATATGTGAGAATTGGAGATGGTTCCAAGAAATTGGGACAAGAGCTTGGTAGTTTATTTCGAAAGTTTATACGAAATTGAGCCAACAGTACTGATAATAGGCCGCACAGGATTATTTTCTTTGTGCATTTCTACTAATCCGTACAAGTAAGGTAACGAGGGAAATTTTACTGACAACTGCCATATTAGTTCTTTTTATCTTCAAGTATTTACTTTCACTGTGCTATTGAAATTTTTTATGACTTAATCAAGCGGATTTTTTGTTAGTCTTTTGTAAGTCGTATCATCATCCAGTAGGGCTTGCATAATTGATATGTAGTCAGCTTTATCTAACAGTCTCTCAAATCAGAATGAGCAGATTTCAGGATTCCAGTAGAAAATGAAAAAAAATCAGAGGACGTCATTAAGGCATTTTGGGAACGACAGACAAGAGAAGATTCTAGAAGAAGGAAGCAAAACGTTTTGAACTGCAATATTACAAACATGATGTAATCAATCAAGACATGTACTCTTACCCTCAAAAGGGCATATGTGATCATTCGTCACCTCATATGGGACAAAGCTTTTAAAGAAATCTTAACACGATCAAACACACTGCAACTGGCTTATTATGACTGGCATGTTTTAAAATCAAAACGAAAAACCTGAGTTGGTTTCCAGAATGGATCAGCGATTGATATTCCCGCCCTGTCAACACTAAAACTCGAATTTCTTTCTCCTGCTACTACGCTATTATCAAGAAAAGTATTATTAATTATAAATTATGTTGTTAAGTTATCTAAATTACTAACTCTTTTGAGATCTGACATTACACTACATACAATATTTCTACAATTATTACTATTACACATAACACATGATAAACAGAAGAGTAAATATATCAAAACTATAGGATGATATACATATTACAAGGCAACATCATGAAATTCCAGCCCCCAGAAGATTAGTTATCCCAGGCTTGAATCCAATGATTCACAACGGGATAAATAATCTGCTATGATATTATCTTTTCATGAAATGTGTTTCACTTTTACATTATATGGTTGTAGGCATAAAGACCACCTGGTCAGTCTCTGATTATTATTTTTCATTTTACTGATGAATGAGATAGGGTTGTGGTCAGACAACACTAAAATTTCTTCATTCCTAGGTTGGTTCACATACACTTCAAACTTTTTCAATGCTGTGATTAATGCTAACATTTCTTTTTCGACTGCTGAGTAAGTTTTCTGATGCTTTTTCAACTTTGAAGACATGAAACATACAGGATGCAGAATATGGCTGTCATCTTCTTGAAGTAAAACAGCTCCAATTCCACAGTCAGATGCATCAACTTGTATCACAAACTTTTTATTGAAGTCTGGAGCTTGAAGCACTGGTCTTGAAGTTAAATGGCTTTAACCTTCTCAAATGATTCTTGACATTCTGGAGTCCAAACAAACTTTGTCTTCGGACTGGTTAAGTCAGTTAAGGAAGCTACTACGGGTGAGAAATCTGGACAGAATCGGCGATCAAATCCAGCCATGCCCAAATATCCTTGTAGCTGTTTCCTGTTAGTAGGAGGGTAGCCTTGCAGATGCCTTCTACATTAGCGTCAACAGGAACGAGAAGGTCTTTTCCAACTTCAAATCCCAGATACTGAACTGTTGCCTTTCCAAACTCACTTTTTAGTAAGTTAATTGTTAGTCCTGCTTCCCGTAGTTTCTTGAACACTTTCCTTAAAATCTTCAGATGTTCTTCCCATGTATTAGAGTAAATCACAATGTCATCAAGGTATACACCTACTCCTTCTATGGATCCTCGTTGGAATGTTGCAGGTGCATTCATCTGACCAAATGGCAAAACAGTGTATTGATACAGTCCAAAAGGAGCAATGAAAGCTGACAGCAACTTAGCATTCTCATCTAAGGGAATTTGATAATATCCTTTCAACAAGTCTATCTTGGAAACAAATTTGGCTTGCCCAATTTTATCAAGTAATTGATCAATAAGAGGCAAGGGATAATTGTCAGCCACACTGATGGAATTCAGTTTCCTATAATCAGTACACATCCTAAATGAGTCATCTGGTTTCTTCACTAACACACAAGGAGAACTATAATGACTTGGACTGGGTTCTGCTAATCCATGCTGCAACAAATATTCAATTTCTTTTTTCAAAACATCTCGATGAAAAGGTGATAAGCGATAAGCTCTCTGTTTAAAAGGTTCTCCATCTTTTCTGATCTTCATCTCATGTTTTGTCAGATCGGTACTCCTAGGCATGTCTGCAAAAATTTCAGGGAAACTTTGAATCACCTCACTTAATTCAGTACTTTGCTAAACACTCAGAAGTTTTAATTTATCCTCCAAATTTTCCAATATTGAAGAATTGTTCATCTTGCTTTCAGCTCCCAATTCGTAGCCATCATCCTTCTCTGTAGATGAAGTTGTCTGTGTTATTGACGCTGTTTCAGTTTTAGTCTCTGAGAAGTAAGGTTTCAAAAGATTCACATGTATCTTTCTCTGTCGTTTCCTTCTTCCTGGTGTTTCAATCACATAAGTTCGATCACTTAACTTCTCTATTTTCCTATAAGGACCTTGAAACTTATTGGTAAGGGGAAATCTATTCACTGGTAAGAACACTAGAATTTGCTGTCCTACACTAAAACTTGTTAGCTTAGTCTTAGCATCATATCTCCTTTTCATTTTCTCTTGACTTATTTTCAGATTTTCTATAGAGAATTTTCTAATTTCTCTTAACCTTTTCCTTAAGTTCTTCACATATTCTCCTTGGATTTCCTCTAAATTTTCTTCCCAATTCTCTGCAAGAATCTTCAATGGACCTCTCACGTCTAGACCAAAAATTGTTTCGTTTGGTGGACATCCCATACTTTCTTGATAAGCATTCCTAACTTCAAACAACATCTAGGGTAAACCAGCATCCCAGTCTCTTCCTGATTCATTACAGTACTTTGTTTATATACTTTTCAATGTCTGGTGGAACCTATCCAAGGCTCCTTGAGTCCCTGGATGATAAGCAGTTGATAACTGTTGTTTCACTCCTAACAAGTTCGTCACATCCTAGAACCATTTTCAAGTAAAGTTCTTTCCTCTATCACTTTGCACAATTTCTGGTATTCCAAACTTGAAGGAAAACTCCATCAACTCATCAATTACAGGAATTGCCTCAGGATACCTTGTCACTGGACACGTTAATGTTAACAGATATTCATTTCTTTTCTTTGTTTCCGGAAGCAGCCCAACCACATCTATAATCACCTTGCTAAAGGTTCTCTTCTAACTTCTATCGGTTGTAGGGAAGCTTTTTGAATAGTTTCATTTGGTTTTCCAGCTATCTGGCATGCATGACACTCCCTGCAAAATTTGTTAACATCCTTCTCAACAATCTTCCTGATTCCCATATGTCCAGACTCAAGCGCTACTGCCACCACTTGCTTCCTCAATGGATATGGAATAAAAATTTGATGATATTCACCCCATTCAGCATTTCCTGGTTTATCTGCAAGTTGATGCTTCCTCATTAACAATCCTTCCTTCAGATAATAACAGGTAGGAGCTTGTTGCATATATATATATATATATATATATATATATATATATATATATATATGTATACATATATATATATATATATATATATATATATATATATATATATATATATATATATATATATATATATATATATATATATATATATATATATATATATATATATATATATATAGTAGTGCATCTGCTCAACCAGGGTTCAAACCTATGTCCCTGTCACATAACTGTCTTGTCAAACCCAACAGGCATAGGTTCGAATCCTCGTCAGATTAGATGCACTTAACGTAAATAATTACTTTTGTTCGAAAATGTTCCAAGAATAAAGCGAGTATTCGATAGGAAGGAGAATTTGCCTCCTAATAATTAACAGCATAAGAAGTTATGTGCTAAACAGTGACAAAAGTATCACACATACAACACACACAGATATATATATATATATATATATATATATATATATATATATATATATATATATATATATATATAATATATATATATATATATATATATACACACACACACACACACACACACACACACAACATGCACACACATATATATATATATATATATATATATATATATATATATATATACACACACACATACATATATTGTCAAGAGTATCCTCTCATACGCCATCGCTCAGTCAATGATTCAAATGAAATAAAGGAATACGCAACTAATTCATTTATCTTAGTATGATTCACTGCAGGGGGAAAACCACTTTAATCTCTTTCTTTGTTCGAGTGCTGCCGAAAATCCTTAAATTCCAGGTGCTGACCTGGTAGGAACAAAATCGTTGCCAGAGGCAGAGAATTGAATATGTGCCCAGCGCCATCTTGGAACTTCAGCCACGCTTATCCGCATTGCCATGTGGTCATGCGACACCAGCACCAACTAGGATGAGCAAAAACGTGATCCCAGGAAGTTATAAAAGATCTGCGAAGGACACGCTCGACCTTAGATTTGCTCGGAAGCTGCCCTAGGAAGGATGTCCTGCCCCTTGCTTTATTAACCTGCCTAATTCTAACACGTGGCTGGCAATAACCAAAGTATCTTTTTGCTGTGAAATTATTCACCTGCCCTCCCTCTCGCTGGCCCCCCATAAGACGAGGAACCTCATCTCCTAATTAAAGTAAAGTACGGAATTTAAGGTTTTTTCGTCAGTCACCTCCCTATTCGTCTCCAACTATTTTTCTGCTTTTCTTTTCATAGCGCGATAGGCCTGCAGTGAAACCTGTATTGCCGTTTATATTTGTGCTGTTTAATTTGCAAAGCATTGGCATGAAGTGTAATGTAATCATAAAATATTCGAATTATTGGAATCGAGTTCAGCCTAGGATTCTTCTATGAGTAACCGTACGTGTTTCGATTACAGTTTAGAAGTTAGTCAGCTGTGAATCTGTGCATCATCTTGTGTGCATCGTGGTCCCACTACATCATTTGCAAAGCCCTTTGAAGCGGGCATCCCAGTGTGTTTCCTTCAGCAAATCCCCAGTCATTTGCTCTTTCATCTTGTATCACTGGACCGTGTTTGCCTGTCCCCAAAATTACGCTACCATTCTTCTGATATGTGTCTCATTTTGTAAATATAATTAATTTGAACCCCAGAGTTTACCTAGTCACTCCCCTCTTGAAGTAGTCCTTCAGCCGTATTTTGATGTATATCTTTTTTAGCTGACCTCACGGCCAGAGTCCAGGTTTTTGTATTACCTAAGGCAAGTTGTGTAATATCCTTGTCTACCTCACGGATCTAACAAGACTCCAGCTAAGAACCATATCACTATATATATATATATATATATATATATATATATATATATATATATATATATATATATATATATATATATATATATATATATATATATATATATATATATATATATATATATATATATATATATATATATATATATATATATATATATATATATATATATATATATATATATATATATTATATATATATATATATATATATATATATATATATATATATATATATATATATATATATATATATATATATATATATATATATATATATATATAATAAATTTTTAACACAGTAGCCTAGATCGCAGTCTGAAATGATTACAGAGCTTACAGGCCAAATTTTTATTTAATTTCAGTGCTTCTCCGTCTGGGACTTGGGAGTCCATGGAGTCGGGAGGACCCAGGCAAAGACTGTTGACTTTATAACTTTGCATGCAAATATGCTTACGTACATAGAGATTACACCCAAAAACCGCATGGGCCCAACCTTTGTTGCTCGTCTTTCTTGTCGTTTTCGGAAAATTTTCAAAAATGCGAACAGTGATAAATATTGTGTCCTGTCGGATAGACGGTCTTTACATTCTGCTGTCGATTAAGTAAAAATGATTTAAAGCCGATAAAAGTTCAAAGATAAAACACTGATATTATGGCCAAAGATAATTTTAGAAGAATCAGCTTTCAATTACCTTTAACCGTCCTTCCTTTTTTTATTGTGAGGGAATCAGCTGTATGCCATTCACACAGTTGCAGTATCAATTATACACTTTCATACTGAAGTCATCTCTGTAGCTTAGTATATTAGATATCAGGGTCCGATAATGGATTTGGCAAACCATTAATTTCATTTCAGCTTGGATAAAGCTACGAATAATGCTTTTTATATATATATATATATATATATATATATATATATATATATATATAAATATATATATATATATATATATGCATGTATGTATGTATGTATAAATGTATATATATATATATATATATATATATATATATATATATATATATATATATATATATATATATATATATAGAGAGAGAGAGAGAGAGAGAGAGAGAGAGAGAGAGAGAGAGTAATGTTTGAGTCCATGTCTTTTCGTGCATTATTAAAACGAATGTCCCACGTAAAAGAACAATACCAAAGTTTGTTTTAGAGAAAGAATGCATCAGTTATGGCATTTTCTTTGTTTTTTATGTATGAACACTTAATGGTCCGAAAGCTATTCTAATTCTACTCCATAAAACATTCATGACGATGGAAAAATATGTTGGTCATTTCAAAGCAAGAATCTGTGAAACAAACATTTCTCTCTCTTTTTCTTGTATATCCACATGTATCTATCTATCTATTTATTTATCTATCCATAAATATATAAATATACATACGTAACATATATATAATATATACAATATGTATATATGTTATATATATATACACACACACACACACACACACACACACACACATATATATATATATATATATATATATATATATATATATATATATATATATATATATATATATATATATATATATATACGTAGATAGACCACATGAAAGGTGAAAATTAAAGACCAGGTACCATGCGCTTTCGTGTATTGCGTACACTTCTTCGGGGTACAAAGTGCGTTCTGGAGGGCACTGCCTGTCCTCCCCTGCATCCAGTATTCAACTTTGCATCCCTGGACTCGCCTGTTGCCTTTGGAAGGACAGCCTGTCTTTCCTCTCGTCGTGTGTGCCTTCGTCCTGCCAACCTCCGGAGTCGTGAAAACGCCTGAAACCTTTTTGATAGCTGGTAAGGATATAAACTGTGCACTTTATATAGACGTTGCTGGCGCGTGTCAGTGTGCTGTATCCTCCGGCTGCAGACTCCTCGTGATTTCAGGATCGTTTTGGACAGCCATGTGTGTGGTTCTGCGTCTTATATAAATTCATCGTGCTTTCACCCAAGGCGTGTGTTAATTAAGATTAATATCGACGGTTATTTTTAGGTGGTTTATTATTATGTATGTAATATTAAGGTTCATTTGTAAAAATTAGGATTAAGGATCTTCCCCTTTTCATTCTCTCATACTAAAGTTTTTCAGGGCTTTCCTAGGAATAGGTTGTTTTCCTTCCTCCTCCTACTTACTGTCTCTCGATCTATCGTGTGAAAGAGTTTATTTTAGGTGAAGGTTTTTGTACACCCTTATTCAGCTCTTTTTGTGGGGTTTCATTTAAGTAATTATCAATATTTTTCTGTAATAAATAATTAAGTTTTATTTAGCATTTTTTCGTTATCCTCTTTGAGTGTTTTTTTGCTCTGTTGGTGATCTTGCCCCTTGACTTTAATTAATCCTTTGTGGCACTGATCGTAAAATGAAAAAGAGCCTGTTCTTGCCACTTCCTAAATATTAAATATTTTTGTGAACATAAGTTCATTACATACTTTGTACCCCGAAGAAGTGTACGCAATACACGAAAGCGCTTGGTACCTGGTCTTTAATTTTCACCTTTCATGTGGTCGTCTACGTATATATTTGTCACGTGCAGTTTGGTGACTTATTGCTGATATATATATATATATATATATATATATATATATATATATATATATATATATATATGTATGTATGTATGTATGTATAGATAGATAGATAGATGAACACTTATAAATACAGTTATTTGTACTCCAAGATTCTCTATTTTAATGTAGGTACTGAGAAAAGGAAAAATGGATCACATCCTTGGTGACTGCCCATAAATTCTAGCCTTTAAAGCAAGACCTAAGTAATAAATTAAAAAGGGAATGAATTTGCTAGCGGAGGTAGAGAATAAAGGCCAAGTAAATTTTATGGGATCTTCTCTCGGAGACCGATTTGTTAACATGTAAATGTCTGCTGTAGAAGAAAGCCTTCTTGAGTACCCAGATCCTCTGTTTATGGTGTCTATATCACAAACACGGTCATCACTTCCATAAATGAACAGGCACTTCAGAATCATGTATTTGTCACTCATGAAAGTTCTGATCTAGGATACAGGACAGAGATGAGCATAGAAAAATAATTTCCTTTCCGCAACCTCTTTATACAGATGCTGGAGGATCTTGACCCCCTAGGAGAATGTAGTGAGACCCACAAACATTGTTCATTTTTGCCTACATGAACTGGGCATTCGTACATTGCAGTCGCTAGGAATACAACAATACAGAACTGTAACTGAGACAGCGAATCTAAACAACTATGATTATCAAGACAGCGTAATCACGAGGGTCACTGAGAAACTACCACAATATACACTCAGATATCCTATGAATCTGATACCTTTACAAAGGAAACAAAAGGTGAAAATAATTGCCAGAGGAGCTGCTCCTCGACACTGCTGTGAAAGTGTAGCTGAAGTCTTCAACTGGCACAATTTATGATATCATTATAGTGGGAAACAGCACGGCCCCTGGCAGATGGAAGGAACACAGTGGATGAGTTTGTGTTTATGTGTTGTGAATCCTCAGAAATAGCTATTTTTGGTGGACCATCACACCTCAGTGAATACTTATGCAATATCATGGAAAACAAGGTGCTCTATATCAACATTTGACTGTACATCACAGCTGGGGGTCTGAAATTGATTATCTGCTTGAATGTGGCTGACTTTGTTAACATTGAGCTCACTTCATATAAAAACTACAATTTAATGTACAATTCAGACTGACTACATTCTACCTTTGGCGTGGAGACATTTCAGTTTTCAACAAATAATTTTGCGGAGAACGAGAGAGAGGGGAAACTGCTGCTGGAGATGAATGACGAATTAAGAAATGTTAACAATAATGAAGAAAGAAAAAGAGCATTACTAGTTACAATCGCTATGCTATCCTATCAGTGATAGAGAGAGAGAGAGAGAGAGAGAGAGAGAGAGAGAGAGAGAGAGAGAGAGAGAGAGAGATGAACTTTAAATGATCACAGATTAATTTTTCCTGGTACATAAACCAATCACAGACAAAGTTTCTGGATGAGCTACGGTACTTTTGTCCTCATATTATAATATAAAATAATGGAAATGATGGAAATATTCCACAATAAAAATTACAAGACCAAAGAAAGGAGTAAAAGGAAGGAAGGACAAAAGTCCACAAACACCGCAAAATGTGAAAATGTAAGAAGAAAGATCAGCAGACAGAAAATGTATACAAGAAGTACATCGAAGAAAGAACGAATTTCGGAAAGTAAGAAGCCGAGAAAACGAGGGAGAGAACGAAAGGAGAGGAGGGTACAAAAAATATAAAAAATGAGAAAATAGCGAAAAGAGGAAGAATGTTTAAAGAAGAACGAGAAGAATAAGGAAAAGAGGAAAATGAAACAAGTAAACAAAAAATAAATACAAATGATTAAGAAATAAAGAGAGAAAATCAATGAGAATATAACTGAGTTATATATATAAGTCATGGAATGATGAAGGATCCTGAGGATGAAAAGGAAGAAGAAGTGATAAAACGAAGAGGAAACAAGAAAGAACGTAGATAAAATGTTAAATCTGAGAAGAATAATGAAATGCAAACTCTAAGAAGACAAGTAGTTATAACGAAAAAGAATTAAGTCAAAGGAAGAAAACTAAGGAACAAGAATAAAAGAGAGCAAGGGAAGGAACTGAAGGAGGATTAGACCCCTTCTGGACAATATTTTCCCATTTGAGCGAGAGCCAAAGACACGAGAGGATCCTTCGAGTGAAAACACAGACGGGTTTTACCAGAGGGGAAAGTCCACAGCAGAGCTGACGAGTCCAATTACTCAGTCCGCCGAATGCAAACCTCACTTCGGATGGACACATGTTCTGCCCTTTGTAGCACTTCAAAGAGACACGGTCTGACTTGTCTGTTAAAAGACCACTATAGTTTGATTCTTTGTTCACGTTAACTTGACAATAAAATCTTCCTATATGAATGTTTATAACATTTGAAGGACATATCTTCTGAGTAATTCACGGCTTAGGCAGGGTGGAAGCAGATATCAGGCGCAAAAATGATTCAACACCCGAACACACACACACACACACACACACACACACACACACGTGCCCGTCTCTGTGCCTGTTACTCTAGTAGTTGTCCCTTACAGCACTTTTAATACTGCCGTGTCGTCAAAAGGCGTTAAAGGTTTTTATCAGAACAACCGGGATCGATTGGTCCGAGACGCATGGCTCTTGGCGGCGCTATGCTACAGATATCTGTTCATAATTATCTTCTACTCTTGTCCAACAGGAAATTATGTTGATATTAAAAGAACATTCTTAGTATCTTTGAGTCAAGCGAAAATATCAGGCAGCCTCATGTCCTTGGCAAAACATTATCTTATCTGAACCATGTCTCTTTACTTATAGTATATGTATATGCCTTTCTATGACATACATATATCAGCTGTTTAGTATAAGTTATGGTTGCTGCGACTAAAAATTTATTTACGATGAGTTCTGAACGCAAACCACACTTCAGATGTACGTATGCATAAGTCCTTTTTAAATGAGATATTTTTGACTGGAAATTAATAACCTATTTATGAGCTTTGCAAGAAAACCACACTTCACGTGGAAATACCTAAAATTATGTTAATGACAAATGTATTTTCAACCGGGAATTATAGGACAGCTTTTGATGAATTTCAGTCACAAGCCACTGTTCTGACGGAACAATGTTTCAGCAGCCTTTGCCGGTTACGGCGAACATTAAGAACCATTTCAACAATTTTTTATTTGTTTCAAACTTGATGATGAATCTTGTATGTTTTGATATATAAACGTAAGGAAGCATGCGTTCTTTTCGATAATCTGTTCCTACAAATGGAAAAAATTCATTTTGATCGTAATTCTGAAAGAACTTCAACACTGCCTGTCCTTTCCGTTTTAGTTAACTTAGAAATTATCTTTTGGACTCTTCTCTCAATGAATTTATACTTTTCTTTATAGCCTTCATACCTGAGCGATTTCTGGAATGTCTTTTAACCCGTTGACATCAACTGCCAAGATCTGAGTGAATTTTCATTCAGGACTGATAAAAACATTTAGCCACATTTCCACGGTATTTGGGAATTAAGCTCAGACATTTTAGTAAAGAATTGAAAACTATTATGATTAAATGTTTATAGAAAGGATTTGTGGCTGGTTCAGGATCTTTTAGAACTTTTGCACTTACGATATTTTGCACAAGTTGTTATGAATAAGAAATGTCAGCTAATATCCAGTTCACTCCACTTTGGGAATATCACCGACGGGGTCTTATAACTAACAAGTAAAAAATGCTTCGAACTTTCTTCGGCGCAGTCGAGTTTTCTGTACAGCGTATAATGCTGTATGAAACTCTCAGCCTCGGCCCATGAAACTTTCAGCCACTGCCCGGTGGTGGCCTGTGTTGTTGGCACCTATTACGGTGCCAGACGCACGATTATGGCTTACTTTAACGTTAAATAAAATAAAAATTACTGAAGGGGCTAGAAGTCTGCAATTCGGTATGTTTGATGATTGGAGGAAGGATGATCAACATACTAAATTACAGTAGTCTAGCCTCAGTAGTTTTTAAGATCCGAGGGCGGACGGACAGACAAATAGCAGCCTTCTCTGTAATAGTTTTCTTTTGCAGAGCACTAAAAAACGATTCGTTATCGGGGAGACCCAATGACCTACAGTTCATATCAACATTCAGTCGACGTCGCTAACCAAGTACAGCGAACTGGATGTTAAATGAATATATATAATATAATATATATATATATATATATATATATATATATATATATATATATATATATATATATATATATATATATATATATCGTTACCTATCCCACCGCCAAATCAAAGTCCTTCAAAGAAGGCACTGTGCTTACCCCATATAAAAATGGGAATAAAAGCACGTTAAAAACGAAGAAGAAAGAAGATATATATATATATATATATATATATATATATATATATATATATATATATATATATATATATATATATGTATATATATATATATATATATATATATATATATATATATATATATATATATATATATATATATATATATATATATATATACAATCAGAAAGCTACAAACGTAATTATTTTGCTTACCTGAAATAATATATTTTCATATATGTTACCGAAGGGGAATTTTTAGTTGATAACTAAAAATTCCCCTTCGGTAACATATATGAAAAATATAATATTTCCGAGGTAGAGCGAATTGATATTAAAGGACGTTTGTAGCTTTCTGATTGTATATGAATCACGGTGATGTGATAAATAGTCATATGTATATATATATATATATATATATATATATATATATATATATATATATATATATACATAAATATATAATTATTTTTTATATATATATATATATATATATATATATATATATATACTACTAAATTATGAAAATAAAATATGCAGATACAATGTTTTGATCTTTGTGTTGTGCTTTTGTACTGACGAATGGAGGGAGGTGATAGACAATCCCCTTTTCATTGTGACCCGTAGTTACTTCATTTAATCCTTCATACACGATGACACGGCTACACCACTCAAAAAAAATGACAAATCTACCATATTGTCACTATTTTTCCTGAAAAGTTTGAATGGCATTAAGAAAATATGGCTGTAGTGCTAATCACCTAAGAGTCTCAGTGTTTTGTACCCAGATTATAAGAACAATATTAGGAAGTTCGTATGGCCTTTAGAGTGGGGTGTTTGACATTGAGTAAGAAGTGGTTACTTACTGTCATTGCAATAGTATTGTATACACACACACACACACACATTATATATATATATATATATATATATATATATATATATATATATATATATATATATATATATATATATATATAATGTGTGTGTATGTGTATGTGTGCGTGTTTGTGTGCGTATGTGTATTTATGCGTGTGTATGCATATGTGAATGGGTTTGAACTTGGTACAAAATCACACGAATATATTCTCTGAAACAAAGTGCTGTCAATTTGTGGGAAAATGAGTAGAAGTGTTTATAAAGAATGAGGAAGGTTCCCTTTCAAATAGGAAGCTTTTGGAAAGAGATCTGAAGTGCGACCGGACACTTCATCCGTCGATTTGCAACCTTATGCAGGTGGGTTTCTCTGCTCTGGATTGGGATTAAATCCTCTTTAGTGTTCCCAAATACAGAGGAATTTCCTTGGGTTAAAATTCCTATTTTTAGTTGTCTGTAAAAGAAAACTTAGATGGATATTTGTCTGTCCGTCCACATTTCTTCTGTCTTCACTTTTTCTGTCCACCCTCTGATCTTAAAAACGACTTAGACTAGAGGGCTACAAATTGCTATGTTGATCATCCCCCTCCAATCATCAAACATACCAAATTGCAGCCCTCTGGCCTTAGTAGTTTTAATTTTTTTTCAAGGTTAAAGTTAGTAATGATGGTGCGCTGGCACCGCTATAGGTGTCAGTAACACAGGCCACCACCGGGCCGTGGCTAAAAGTTTCATGGGCCGCTGCTGAGAGTTTCATACAGTATTATACGCTGTACAGAAAACTCGATTGAGTCGAAGAAACTTAAGCTTATTTTTTACTTGTTTTTATTTTGATTACAACTTAGTGCCAAAGAAGCAGATTTTCTCAACAGCTGTTCATCTACCCACTTGATCGTTTGCTTTACAGAAGGCAATGGATTCTGAACATCAGTCAAAAATACCGAATTTTGATATCATAAAAAGTTCATTGTATATCAGGATGAAGTAGATGGAGTGGCTGTCAGCGAACACGATCGCGATATTCGTTCGAAATATTACACGTGAAAACAAGTGAGAGAGAGAGAGAGAGAGAGAGAGAGAGAGAGAGAGAGAGAGAGAGAGAGAGAGAGAAAATGCAACTTTTAATGATGAAGGTTTGAGTTCGTATCGAAAGACAAACGTTTGATTGGACGATTTTTGGAAAAGCATTTCACGTTAGGGACTGCCATTCAAAGAAGAGTTTCGGTTTTCCTGTGTATATATATATATATATATATATATATATATATATATATATATATATATATATATATATATATATATATATATATATATATATATATATATATTGAGGTTTAGTGCTTGTTTGATGGGACAACCATTTGCCGATTGTTCCCTTGGTGGGTTGTTACCTCCTTACCTGTAAGTTTTTCTTTGTAGGAAAGTTGACGTCTGTCGTCGCGTTGTCTCTAACTGCGGCAGTCAGGTTCGTAGCAGCAACGAGTCAGTATCTTGGCAGCAGAGCAGCAGGGAGTCAGTTTGGACGGGCGGCAGGTATTACTTACCTGTTGGCTTCGACAGGATGCGAAGGATCTCCTTGTCTGTGTGTGACTTCATCTCTGATGGCAGCTGAGGGTATTTCGATGACTGGCCGTGGTTATCTGATGTGTGGGATTGGTTCCCGTTCGGCAGCAAATGGCTGTCTCGACGACTCGGCCGTGGTCAT